>NW_009260763.1:2389724-2407627 GCF_000687185.1 Egretta garzetta
GGTTGTCTCGGGCCAGAGGCGGGTGTTACCTACGGGCGCTGCCGGAGCCCGCTGGCTCGGGCCGTGGGCCTTTCCTCCCGCTCGCGGGGCAGGGACGAGCTGAGGGATGAGAGGGAAGGACGAAGGCCACCTTCCTGTGACGGCAAAGGCCACCGCAGCCGGGCAGGTGAAGGAAGGGGGAAGCAGGGGAGCCCCGCAGGAGTTGTCTGAAGGCCCCGTGTGCTGCCTCAGGGGAGGCAGGGAGCAGAGGTGTGGGCAGACATCACCTGAAGGGACCCACCATGCTTTTATACTCATCTATGTATGGTCTCAGATCCAAGGCTTTTTTTGCCACTATAAATTGCATGAAGGTCTCTTGAACTATTTTGTTGATTACTTCAGGTCTCTCTAAATGTTTCTTCTGTTTGGGTATCCTAAAAGCAAATGAGACCACAAAATTTAAGGACAGTATTTCTTTAACAGTACATTGGAAATAGAAGTTGCCTTTTAGCTGCAACACTGATCACAGCTCACTAGTTAAGAAATTATTTTTGTATGTAAAATTATATTCTTTACAAAAACTGTGCTGAAAAAGCTGTGCTAAGACTTCTTGGCCAGAAATGGAGTCTCTTCAGCTGAGAACGATGAGGCGGGAGGACAGGAGGAGAGATAGGAAATTAGTAATGAAGTCAGATGCGTTAGGTGCAGTTAGGCTTATCACGATACATTGAGTTCTTAAGTAGAGGGGGATTGATCTTTCTGAACACAGAAGTACTCAGGTGTGGCAATATATACTTTTCAAATTCTCATCCCCATTTTGTATTCTTGGACAATCCAAACAGCTTTATTTTTAACACATTAATTTATTCAGACTATTTTTTATAGACATATGTAGTGGTAGACTTCTGAGCTGATGTACTTAATTTGTTTTAATTTGAAAAATAAATTTACCATCCCAACTACAGAAGACTGCTAACAGATTGGAACTTTCATTTTAGACTTCAAATGATAAAAATAAATTAGATGAATAATTTAGAGACTATTTTCATTCTCACAGCACCATTTATGTCTCAGTGAAACCCAGGGGGAAAAAACCCAAAACATTCTCCAGCCTTTTATTACAGTGACGTATCAGCAGCTACCCTTTGTGTATCATTTTCTGTGTGTCTTCTGTGCATTTAAGTGATGCAGATGCTTTGCAAAGCAGACAATCATTATGAAGACCGGAAGGTCCATGTTTTCATGTCATCTTTTCAACTGTGACTGAAATAAAAGACTGAGAGACATCAGTGCTTCTACCTGCCAACCTGGAGTTTATATACAGAGATCTGAAACTAAAAGCAGAATTAGGCAGAGGCAACATTTATTGCTGCTCTAAAACAGAAAGTGGCTCTGCTTGCAATTGTAGGCTTACTGAGAGGCACCTAATGATCCTGAGACCTTCTGCCATTAAACAGCTGCCTGGAGGGATGTTTTTCACTTGATTATTTTGTACTTACACGTTTATCTAAGAGCTGCATAAATTTAGTTTTAGATGCACAGTCCTTTTTTTTTTATTATTTGGAGCTAATAGTAAAGAGGAATGTGTCTTAAGCTTATAAACTTATTATATGCAACTTTCAGAATACCAACCAAGCTACACCTTTTTACAGTTTTTAGGTTTCCCTTTAAAATGAATTGAAGCATCCCAATATTTTCAAGGTGGAAAAAAGCTGATTCCCCCCCCCCCCCATTAACAGAGCATCTCTAAGGACTTTTTTTATCCACCTGAAAGCAGCAAAACCTGAGCATAATCAACTGCAGATTCACTGAGATATGTGGTCCTGTTCTATTGAAGAATACTTTTCAAAAATCATGTCTAGAACTGGCATTGCCTTTATGAACTGAATATTCCCAGCGATTACATAATCTAACATTACTTTCTCATAAATGCACAACGGGTGTGCTTGCACATGCATTCGTGCACATGTGCAAATCAGTGTTCTGTCCAGTAAAAAAAAACCAAGATGCAATTCCCATTTTGACATCCAAACATGGGATGTATGTAATGCAAGCATGCACTGTGTGTAGTCTCAAGTGAACCAACAGTAAAGTCAAGCTTTGATTTGAAAAAAGCAGTCTGTAGCTCATGCAAGAAGATGATTCTACTAGTTGCAGATAAATTCTTTTTATCTCTGTTTCTGAAGTTGCCTTTTGATCTCAAGAACAGTCAAAGGATATATTCGTGGCAAAAGGTCATAAAAATAATTAGCTGCTTTTATTAATAATTAAATATAAAAGCAGTGCAGGTGTTTAACCACATTAGAGGTCATGAATTCACAGTATCTAACCAATCCATGTGCTCAATAATTAAAGACAAATCAGTGGTCAACTGAGAACAAACTCCAAGAACCCTGGCTTCAATCGGTTGTTAAAAGTAAATGGATTACATTACTGCCAGACAGGCGGGCCCTGCTCTTACTGGATGCCTACAGTATCAACAACAATTTGAGCAAACATGAAACCTTTGTGCTTGGAGAACTACAATCTACCAAAATTCACGAGACATCTTTATATCTTAATGCATCTCAATTTACCCAAGAGCTGGAAGTGTCTGAAAACACGTGTGAAATACACTGTCTCAACTGCTGTAGTTTGCAATTTTGTTTAGCTGGTGCGGGGCAAGAGATACACCATCTTGAGAAGAGCATGTGAAAATCATGAGCAGGAACGTCAGTGTCTTCTTATTTGAGCCTTCATTCTTCTGGGTTACAGTGCTATATTTAATTACAAAATTTAAATGTTGGCATCATGATTCTTCATTACTCAGCATCATGCTCTTTTCAAAATAGATTATAATGTGTTCGTGATGGCTCTATTTTCTGTGTAATTCTGGTGGCAGAAATACAGCTCAAGTTGTCCCTTTCATCATAATCTGCAATTCTAACAAATCGTCTGATTTAGGATGTCCAGGGCAGTGTTCAGTTGTGCAATGACTTCTTCGTTGCTGTTCAGAAATAAAGCATTACCATCAGGGAAAAAAGGTAACGCTTCAGCATCTGACGAAAACCTCATTCTACAAAAAGCAATGTAAAAAGTTAGACATAATATGAGGAGAACAGGGAAACAAACAGAACTTGCTACCGTTAAGAGGCAACATGCCATCAGTTATGACAGTATGCTTTGTTATGAGTACATACTTTACAGTCCTTTATTTCAATGTTATCACTTACATAAAGGTAATGAGAACAGATTTCATTCTTTTCTACACAGTGTATACTTAAGAAAGAGAAAACCTTTCCCTCAAAGAATTTCACCGTCTAGAAATGAATACTAAAAGATTCCCACACCACCAGTTGGGAAAAGGGGTAAAAGCATGTTAGTAAGTAATCAGAATGGTGGTCATGCTTTAGTGTAGAGATGTTTAAAAATGGATGTGACAATATAGCAGACAATTTTCTGCATTTGCATTTCTTCATTGATCTAAGACTAACAAAACACTGTTGTGAGAGCTTTTTTCCCATTTTCCCTGTATAGGACAACAGACATCTGGGAAGAAAGAAAAATTACAGTAAGGACATGTAAAAAGAGTTTTCATGTAATTCAGTACTTTTTCTTGTAATTCCACAAGGTTTTCTTCATGAAGTTTATAAAAAAACAAAGAGGAAGAGGTAATTTCTATCAAATAGCTATCCTAGGATATACGTAATTCAGATTACACTTCTACATATGGGGCTAGAATCAAAGAGCATCTGAACAGTCCTCCCTAACTGCCTCATAATATAGAAAATTGAGTGCATTAAACTATCTACGTTATTCTGATTTAATCCTGAGACATTTTGATTGACATTCCTTTGTGCGCATTTTGGGTAGCAGCTGAATCATGGGTTGCAACGTCCATTTCTTTCTATTGACTCAAATGGGTCTGGCATAAGTTTCGATGAAATGAGTTTCACCTCTTGGAACGTACTCACTCAATCTCACTTCACACACAAAAAAAGCCAGGTGCTAACCTGCTTAAGACACAGTGGTCATGCTAGCGCTGCTAGCACCTCACCTGTCTTACCAGTAGCTTGTTGTTCAGAGCTTGAAGGATATGGAGTCAATTCCTTTTTCCGGATGGGAATTTGCACCTTGTTTCCCACAGGAGCATTGCACCCAGCAATCACAGGTGTTCTGGAAGCAGCTTGTCTCAATTCGTTTTGCCAAAAATGTTCTGCTTTGGATAGAATTAATTAATTTTTAGGCTACAGGGAGCTGTAATATGGTGAAAGAGCAATTACCTGGCAGGAAGATGAGGACTCATTTTGATCTGCATTCCAGGTAATGTGTATTTTTCTGGGTCGAGAACTGGAATTTGCCCTACTTTCAGGTAAGAAACCAAATTACTTTTATGTGAGGGATCATACATGATACTATGTAAGATGCTGTCTTGGCCAAGGATTCATTCCTTTGATGGAAGAGCTGTAATAGCAATGTTGGTCTTGGTGAGAGTCCTGCTTGAAGTGGGACATAGGACTGACTAGGCAACCTCCAGAAGTCCCTTCAAACCAAACCAAACCAAACCAAACCAAACCAAACCAAAAGTGAAACAGAGTGCTCTGCCCCTACCTTCTCCCTGACCACCTGAAGATAGCCTATAATCTGGTGGCTTGGGCTGCAAGGTGAGAGAGGTGGGCTTGAACCCTGATTCAGAAGTGAGTGGAGTATATGTGTGACACACTGTGGGTGAGCCCTCTGGCCGCTGAGTTATCGGGCAGAAACTGGTTGAAGTAGCTACTGTCTGTATTTTGTAAAAAATTGACTATTCCAGACCCAAAATCAGGAGAGGTTTTGGAGGCTGTGAACTGTGTGTGGACATATGTGCTCTGATACACACTGGAGGAAATGGCATATGGTCTGGCGGTCTTACACATGTAAGAATTTTGACTCCCTCAAAAAGCTCCTAGCTCGGCACCTGCCTTTGTCAGCCTCATTCTTCCCAGGAGCCTTGGTAGTAGTGCTGAGAAGTCTCCTACTAAAAAAACATCCACAGTCTTTGCACTGCATAGCAACACAGCTGGACCTAACAGCTTATCTGTGTGTTGTGGTTTAACCCAGCAGGCAGCTGAACACCACACAGACTCTCACTCATCCCTCCCCTCAGTGGGATGGGAGAGAGAATCGGGGAAAAAAAAAATTTAAACCCATGGGTTGAGATAAAGGCAGTTTAATAAAACAGCAGAGGAAAATAACAACAACAACAACAACAACAACAACAACAATAATAATAATAATAATAGTAAGAAAATATACAGAATATAGAAAACAAGTGATGTACAATACAATTGCTCACCACCCGCTGACCGATGCCCAGCCTGTCCCAAGCAGCAAGACCTCTCCCCCTGGCTAACTGTCCCCAAGCATGATGTCATATGGTCTGGAATAGCCCTTTGGCCAGTTGGGGTCAGCTGTCCTGGCTGTGCCCCCTCCCAGCTTCTTGTGCACCCGGCAGAGCAGGGGAAGCTGAAAAGCCCTTGACTGGTGTAAGCACTGCTTAGCAACAACTAAAACATCAGTGTGTTATCAACATTCTTCTCATCCTAAATCCAAACCACAGCACTGTGCCAGCTACTATGAAGAAAATTAACTCTATCCCAGACAAAACCAGGACACTGTGCTATATTGTGGCACTATCCAGGTCATGCACCGTGCAATATCAGTCTGTCTGTGCCACACAGCTGGTGTCAAGCACAAGGAATCCCTGCCCTTTACGAAATCCACACCATTGACCAGGCACACAAACTTCCTCCTTTTGTCCACAAAGGACAACGTAGACATTTCTTCATTTTGTGGAAGCTTGTATTGTTTACACACACTCACACTGCCCACAGACGCACACATAACTAGTGATTAACAGACCTACTCGTATAGACTAAGTGGTCTGGTTTAATATTCAAAAGTAGAGTTACTTCTCTCCTCGAAAGGACCGGACTGGACTGCTCTAGTAGGCGAGGAGAGGGAGGATCATCTGCTCAGCCATGTAAATTGTCACAATTTCCTACACTTAAAAAAAGGAGTTTTGTCAGTTTGCTCTAATTGTAAATGTGTCCCACTGAGTTTTACAAGCTTAAACCATTAATTCGTTCATTTTTCCTGGTGTGAAATGTAGGCTTCAGGTTAAATTATTAAAGAGGTAGATTCTTGGAGCCCAGAATTCCTTGTATCAAGCAACTATGGAAGGAAGATTGGAGACAGAAAAAAACACTCCTCACAAAAACTTAAATATTTTAGACTAGTAAAACCAATTTCTATGCAATATATAGTATAAATAAAATAGGTCATATATAGAGGTATACACACATAAATACATATATATATATACACATTTAGACAGATGGGTAGGTAGATGGTAGATTGACAGACAGATAACTAGATACAAATGACAAAGTGACACAGGTTGTGGTAAAGAGGCAGAGAAAGTAATTTTTTATTATCTATCTGATTAATATGTTTCAACTACAGCAACTGGCTTCCAAAGATAAAAGCACTTTGTCTCCTCCACACTCAACTTCCCTTCCTTCAGAAAAATCCCATCATGTGTCCTAGTTCAGTGGTTACTGAGCTTTACAGCTGAAGGGTTGAACATAATTTTAATAGATCAAGGGAGCTGTAATCAATAGTGTATCTGCTTTGAAACTCTTATCCTGTGCTTCCTGGGGCTTCTGGAGCCCATCAGGGAAGGGCAGTAGACCTGACATAAATCCTTTCTTCCAGCAGCTGGGCTGTTGCTGCAAAGAAGAGCATCTGCTTACAGCACAGGAGGGTCACATTACCGTAGTTCCCGTGCCCAAAATAAAATGGTGGTGATAGGTGAATGTGAGCATCAGGAGATAGAAATGAAGATGCCATTTAAAACTTGCATGGCATGACTCAAGCAACACGATTTCAACTTCAAATAAAATCCATACAAGTTATGTCCTGATGCAGCTGATTTCTGGAAATCTGAAGGGCTGGACGTGGACCTTGGGCCACGGGTTAGAACTACAAAGGCTGGGTTTTGCATATTTTAAGGGGAAAAAATTGCACATGCCCATAAGTGTCCACAAATATCCATTCCACTGGATGATTTAAGAGGCAGTCACCCATCTGCCAAAATGTGTGTGCTGTCTTTAATCATGTTTCTACTGAATGAGTAGAAAATGTCAGAAGAAAATAAAAAAAAAAATTAGCAAGATTGACAACTGTGTAATTATTAAGAGAACAAATTATGAGAAGGAATTGGCTGCAATGAAGGTGAACCTAAATTTTATGATATGTGAAATTTTGGAACTAGACCGAGGTGTCATGACTTACAACATCACTAAAGCCCTCATTAGAGGGAAGGACGCTTCCTTTAAATCCATGAAAACTACTGTATAAGTATAGTTCATAAAATGAACAAAATCCAGTTCTAACTAACTAAATTCTGTTTAGTTTGGTTCTAACTAAACTCTAGCCTTTTGTTGAAATAATTCACTATTTGATTTTTCAGTTATGGTACGTAAAATCAATGCACAGTTTTTAATTTCAACTGTAACATTTGTTTGCTCTTTATTATAAGCTCGATTGGATGTATAACTCAAGGTCTCGAGGATTTGAGGAACAATGAAAGACAAAGCAGCAAATCAGCAGAATGAAATTCTTATGTAGGTTACTTGGATAATTCATATCTGAGAATAAAGAAATCTGAGTTCTGTGGTGTACATGTGTACTTGATATATGTGCTAGATATATGTAGTTTCCTTAAAGTCTGTAAATTAAACTGAAATTTAGTCAGAGGTTTTGCTCTGCACTGATCTGTGAGTGATCTGTAAGGTGAAATTGGACCAAGAAATGTATTTATGGAGATAACCCTCTTGTATTCCCATGCACCTTGCATTTGGAGGGGAGTTATTTTCCAAGAGCTTTTATAATTTTCATTCCTTTTTCAACTCTACTATTTTATTTATGCTTTATTGCCACATTCTACACACAGATATGTGCAAGACTTCATTGAGAGTCATGGACATATGCACATATTTTTCTCAAGGGAAAATGTGGCCTTTAATAAATATGCAGTGTGGCACAGTTGTGATTGAGGTAGGCAGTTTTAAGAGGCATAACTTGATTATTTCAAAAACAGATTTCTTCAAACATGCCAAAGGCAGGTATATGTCAAGCTAAAAGTTACGTGAATTGGAGTGTAAAAGGGCAACCTAAACATTTTTCAAATTATGCAGAAGTGTGTTTGCTCACATTCCGTAACTCAGAACCAGCCAGAGTGGATTTCTACCACACCTTCATAATAATTCATAGTTGGGCAGGAAACAAACGTGAGCAATATTATCACAACAGATCATTTTCTTAAACCTCTAAATGTTGTAATAGAAATAACTTCTTGACCATGATTATGACCATTGCAAGTGAGATGCTATAAAAAGTAAAAAAAATGTTTTCCTCTTTTGTTTCCTCATTTGAAATGTTTATTTGGGTAGCCCTCAGAACACTATTCCTTGCTATTAAGTATCTTCAAGGAATAATAATACTTTAAGTGCTCCAGACTGCTTAGAGTTTTGATGTACTGTCAAAGTGCAAAGAAACCTATGTTGCCATTGGTGTTTCCTCATATGCTAGGAATCTCTCTCTTCCTCAGAAGTAATTACTTCTACACTTGTTTTCAGGGCTAGAAATTGTTCTGCCAATATTCATGAAGACAAGCTTGTCCTCACTATTTTTTTTATTTTTTTTTTTTTGTGGAAAAGAGATCAGATAGACCACTTCGGTGCTCTGGGAGTTTACTTCAGTTAAAAGTCAATACTGAGCCAAAGAGATGATCTCAGTGTCCCAGAGACTGTCAGTCAATACTGTGTGTGTTTCATCTCTTAGACACTATTGAGTCCTTTATCACTGCCCTAGCTGAGCATCCTTCTGTTTTCCTTGGTATCTTTGTGATAAGAAAGTGCCATTTCTTAAATTTTATTGAACAGGGTGACACAGGGAATCAACCACAGAGTAAGAAATTAAACTTTTGTCTCTGGCTTCTTTATTAGCACACTATCTAATAAATCCAGATATTCCATTTGACCCATGTGATTAACAAAGTAATTAAATAGCAACTAACTTGGACAGAAGTCTTGCCAACTCTGCTTAACCTAGCTGCTTTCTTAGGTGTTCATTTATTTAGCCTTGTTCAATGCGTATTATGTTTCCAGGACCATCCATTGTCTTATTTGTTATGTTCAAAGCAAAAATGCAAATTAGACAGGTCGTGTTTTTACTCTTCTAGGTAATGTTTTTTAATCAGAGCTTGTTTCAAGTGTTAGTGATCATATTCAAGATGACTTCAGCTAGTTTTCCATAGGGAATAAGTCACCTCATAGCCATTAGACACTCCGTTAGCAGTTGAAATAGGTCAACAGGAGAAGACAGCAATCCCCTTTATATTTACATAATAAGATGAAGAAACTGTCTTCAGTAAAGCATAAGTGAGGAATTCAGCAAAGCTGACAGAGAACTTGAACCGACAAAGAATGTGGAGGCATCAAGGGGAAGTTGGTTTCCACTAATTTCCCTTTCTCTCTCAAAAGTGGCTGCTTTCCATTTATATTGTCCTCAAAGCTCTAAATTTTACACGGGTTTACTTCACTTTCTTCCTGGAGTACTTATTTGAACGGGTTGAAATTACGTGGTGGGGTTTTTTTCCTTCTTTGGTGAAATCACAGCTGTAAGTCAGACTGTGGCCATATACCATATCGCTATTTATATTTTCCAAAGACAGTAATGCAACAGAGATGTTAATTCAGTTTTCAAAAACTGTGTGCTTACAGAAATTGATTCTAAATTAGAGTAGGTTTTAACATGTGTCCAAACCACCATTCCACAATCCTAAATTCTCTGCACATTTGCAGGACAGAGTATTTATATTTTTGCAAGATAACACCCGAATAAAGATGCTACACCATTTGTAACTGAAAAAATTGCTATTGGGTACTGTGTCAACTGTCTTCCCATACTATTTTCTATGCTTAAATTACAGTTTCATGAGTTATATGCAGTAAGCTTGCACCGCGAGTCTAAGAAATCCCCTGTGAAATATCTAAGTAGCTCACAGATACCTTGCAAAATCCTGTCAAATATAGGAAACCCTAAAAGGAGCATTCAGATGTCCCTGAAGGAATTCAAAGAAGATGTAAATGTCCTTGAAAATAAAACTTTATAATTGAAAATCTGACAGGCCGTTCACTATAAAGTCATAAATGCAACTTAAATCAGACTTTTACAAGGGCTTAGACAGTGAGTTTTCACAGCAGATCCTTGAAATGGAATGTTGAGTTATTAATAACAGAAAACCGTGAACAATGGATTGTTAGATGACTAAAACAGTCCAAGCTAAAAAAAAAAAATCTAAAAATGTAGATTTGTATTTTCAGTTTAAAGCAATGAAATGGAAAGGTCTTAAAATAATTGTGATCCTCCACAAAACACACAGGGAAAACCTGTGAATTGGAAATTTTTCGATCGTCTTCATTATTTTTCCCAATAGAGGCTAATGGGTAGTGTTGATTTTGAATTTCTAGGATTGCTTCTTAAAGCCAAAGTGTCTTGCATGGTGATTAGATGCTGCTATTTGGTGAGAGTACATTGAAAGATCCCCTAAAAATTTCAAGGAGATAAAAAAAAAGAAAGCCGTATTCTGCCTAGTAGCCAACTCTCCAATATCCCAGTTGTAAATACTACAAAAGCTACATAGTTGCAAAAGTTATAGAGGTAAATACACCTTTGATTCTGAAAGACATTCAAAATATTTGGTAGCATCTCATTTTAAAGTATGTTTTTACATCTTTTCAAACAGGCCATCTTCTTAGAATCATAGAATCACTTTGGTTGGAAAAGACCTTTGAGATCATCGAGTCCAACCTTTAACCTAACCCTGCCATCCCACCACTAAACCATGTCCCTAAGCACCTCATCTATCCTTCTTTTAAATACCTCCAGGGATGAGGACTCTACCACCTCCCTGGGCAGCCCATTCCAGAGCCTGACAACCCTTTCAGTGAAGAAGTTTTTCCTAATGTCTAGCCTAAACCTGCACTGGTGCAGCTTCAAACCATTCCCCCTCGTCCTATCATCTGTTACCAGGGAGAAGAGGCCGACCGCCACCTCCCTACAGCCTCCTTTCAGGTAGCTGTAGAGGGCGATCAGGTCTCCCCTCAGCCTCCTCTTCTCCAGACTAAATAATCCCAGTTCCCTCAGCCACTCTTCATATGACTTGTATTCCAGTCCCCTCACCAGCTTGGTTGCTCTCCTCTGGACATGTTCCAGCAATGCAACATCTTTCTTGTAGTGAGGGGCCCAAAACTGAACACAGTATTCGAGGTGTGGCCTCACCAGCACCGAGTACAGGGGCGTGATCACTTCCCTACTCCTGCTGGCCACACTATTTCTGATACAAGCCAGGATGCCATTGGCCTTCTTGGCCACCTGGGCACACTGCTGGCTTATATTCAGCCGACTGTCAACCAGTACCCCCAGGTCTTTTTCCACCAGGCAGCTTTCCAGCCACTCTTCCCCAAGCCTGTAGCTTCTGATGTCTAACATGAAAAAAAAACCCAACTCATAATGAAGTGTCACTAATAATAATAATAACCACTGAAACTAACAGCAGGACTCAGGAACTGGGTAGAAGGAACTGTAGAAACTTCCTGCATGGGAACTAGAAACAAGAACCAAGAATTACTACAATTCCTTTTATCGGTTTTATTAATGCAAATCTCTACACAGTACGTTTAAGCACAAAAATATGCTACCCGGGTATGATTAAACTGATAAAAAGAAATTGATATAAATTTTTAAGATCAAAGCAAGGGCCTGTCCTTTTCAAAAATAAAAATGTTGCTGCAAAGGCACCTAAACAACCAGTGAGGTGAAAAACAGCTGAACCTGCTTTTTTGCTACCATTTTCTAGGAGGGTGATCTTCAATCACTTCAATCATGGGTCAATGAAGAAAAAGGAAGTAATTTCACTGTTGATCAGAACTTGCCATCAGTACTTGTTTGCCATAGTCTGCTGCCAGTCTCACTGAGACTGAAATGTAATCCTGAAGAAGCACAAGTTGACGCAGAGTGGTTTTGACTCTATTTCTGCCTGGGTTTGGACCCACAAATGTTGGCGGATGGAGGACAAGTCTGAGGTCTTAGGTTGCTAGTTGTCTTCATTAAATGCCCCTTAAACAAATTCCTTGCAAAATCTTCATGACAAGGATCAGCCGGGAATCTCCTGTGAAGTTAACAGAGTAGGGGAGGAGAGAGGATACAGAAATCTGAAAAGTAATATGACAATTGGGATTTTTTTGCTGATATTTTGGAGGCAATCCAAACTTCTCATTTGGATTCCTATTTGCACAGCTTAGTTTGTCAGTCTGTCTTTCACATCCTTTAAGATAAGAGATTAATGGAAAAAACAAGGGCACAGACCAGAGGTACAGGAGTGCTTCAGGTGACAATCCAAGTGTCTTGCATGTTGACTCCCCCAGGCAGTAAGTCCCAGCTCCTGCAATCCTCCAACCTGTGGGCAAACCTCTCTGCCTCCAAAGAGCTCAGTGGGAGCCACAGGATGCTTGGGATCCAGTATGGTCTGTTTCATAGCTTTCTCTGCTGTAAAAAGGGCAATAATGCACATTAAAAGCAACCTTTGTTGGTGGATTGGATAGATTTTACTAGTGGAATAAACTGAATTTAGAGGTACAAATACTGTACCTCTGTTTAATAGGTGGAGGTAAGAGCTTCGCAGCTAAACAAAGCAGGCCAAATTCTGGGGTTCTTGAAGTGCTAAAGCTTCTGCCAGGTTGAGTTAAGAGTTTTATGTAAACTTTCAAACAAACCGAAGAAAGACTTCAAGATTTGATTCATTGTACCTGTTAAAATCCCACACCCTTTCCTTTTGCACTGCTCTCCCAATGAACTAAAGCATGCAAGTTCAAGTCAAGTTTTCTGGCAATTACCTTTCTGAGGACAAATGAGCAAACAAAAGAACCATCAATGAACCCTGCAGAGATTTTCAGGAAGTCATTTAGGAGCTTGAAATTCTGCCTGAAAGGAGTTTCCCCTTTCCCATTGAACTGATTGCTTCCTTCTTTGGTATCTCCTCCTCTGCCCTGCAAATAAAACATCCAGTCGCATCTTGCTGGAGGGAGTTGATGGATGAAACAGTTTCGTACTGGAAATGATCTCTACACTGCTAGTCAAGCTCTTTTTGTCCCAAATGGATTCTGCATATGGCTGATTTTCCCCATACAGAGTAAGAAGTAAACAGAGACTGATAGATATTGGCTTTCCCTCATCTGAACTGTCAGCTGCTGTGCATTAAGAAGTTATCTATGCCTTTAATTGTGAGTAGGAGAGGGATTTAGAGCTTGCAGGAGCGTAATTGTTTCACAGTAAATCTACAGATAAGCCCCTCTTCCTTACTGCCCACACACAGTTCCACTGACTTTAAAATATTAAAATGTCCCTTTCCCTTCAAACGCTGGTGCCTACAGCAAGATCTATTATCCTGAAGCCTTCTTTGTAGCTTAGACTCTAATGAGATGCCGATATTGCAAACCAATAACCAGAATGAGGAAATATTAAAATGAAGCATAAGGCTGCCTTTATTACTGCCATATTTCTTTACTGCATTCATTTTGAAACTTGTTTCTATATTCTGTCTAATCCCAGTCTCAGGGTTAAAAGGTCTGATAATTGACAAGTTTCTTTCTCATGTGATGTGGTCCTGGAGACAAGGTGTAAGTGTGTGGGGGAGAGCAAGGGAAGGGAGGATTTTTATCTTTTAATGTGCCAGAGACTGCAAAATTTTCCTTTCAGTTTACTTAAGCAGATAAAACAGGTTTGTTTAGATGTCTAAATCTCAAAGTTTGGTGAATTGCTTATTCCTTGTTATGGATGCGTTTGAATTCAAGTGAGCAAATAGCTTAAGAAAATCGGGTCCTGTGATTAAATAAATACCTGCAGTCCCCCCGGGCTTGTCTTTGTTTCTTTTGAGCTCCAGCAATCTTGGCTTGTTGGTGGGGTGTGGATACAGGAATATGTGCCTATTTAGAAAAAAGTACTTGTGTAAATGAGCTCTTGAACACTCGCAGTTTATGCACGATGCAATCATGTAACTCAATGAACAAACCTAAGTAGAAAAATGAGACAACTTTTGACAATAGCACCTGAGATTGGCTTGACTCCATATTTACTGGTCTCTGAATCCAAGCAATTTTTGAGTGCTTAAGCAAGAATTCGTAATGACACTACACTTTAAAGAGAATAGTATTCATATTATCCTGTGGGTACTTGGCTATGTGGAACAGAAAAATATCTACATAGTGAGAAAGCAGACAAATGGAGGGTCAATAAAATGTTATGTGATATCGCTAATGACAACCACAAAATAAGGTGGTGGAAAAAGAAGGGAACTGACCACTGACATCGTTCCACAACCCATGACAGTATAATATTAATCTTGAAACACTGACTTGTGGACCAGCCAGTAAATTGCATAAATTACTTAAGGGCCTTTAACATTAAAGTGTTTAATGATTTATGTCCCATTTACGATACGCAGCATGTCACATCCTATTGCAATCTTCAATATGTTATGTGTATCCGTCTATCCAGGCTGTTGTTGCTAAATTTTCCTACCTCCTGGTTTGTACATGAGAGAATAAAATTCCATCTCCTTATATAATTTAAGGAAACAAAATGAAAATTTAAAGCTACATGCAAACCATTTGTTATTTTGTTGTTGAGATTTCTCCTCCAAGAATCTATCTAGAGCCAAGGGTTTTCCCAATCAGACACCAGGGTTGTTGGTTCCAACTGGTTGTTGAGAAGCTAACGAAGAAGCAGATAGTTTCTGATAGTCATTAACTTTATTCACGTAGCTTATTATTAACTTTGCTTAATAGCTTTTCAGTTTTATTGAGCACTGCTAAGTTAGTTAATTGAGAAAAAAGTATTTTAGAAGAAATCCAGTCTTCTAAGAATTTTGGGAGTTTCATACATTTCAGTAACTTTCCTCACTGATGCTTAATTTGTTTGTATCAGTCAGTAATGTTACTGTACCTTGATTCTTGCCACTGATCTCAAAATGTTTATAAGCAGATCAAAGAAAATCTCCAGATTCTTTGATATTTTCTTCACTAAAAAATGAAATGTGAACTGATAAAGCTGGATGTTTACTGGAGTGGTACGTGACTATGGAACTTCATGCCTTCAAGTCTTTGGTTTAAATCTAGTTTTCACCTACAGCAATTAAAAAATTAATTGACGATAGCAGAGCTATGTCAGTTATGTCGGTGGCTGCAGTAACAAGCATGTTACATCCTCGCCTTTCAGTTCAGTATGGTCATTTACATATTCTTGTGTCAAACAGTCCCTCTTTTTGGTTTTAGATGTAGATATTAGGAGCCTGACTGAAGTTGTGTATGTATTTGAGCACACGTGTGAATATGTGTGTGTATGTGTATACACTTTCACACTCAGACAATTTGTTTTGCGTCTTCGGGGACAGATGCAGTGTAAGAAAGGAATTTTCTATCAACTAACAAGAACTTTCTACAATAAAAATACAGAAAAGTTACTGGAACAGAAACAGCTAGGGATGAGTTTTGCAACATGCTGAAAACCTTTACTCTGATACATGGGACTGCTCAGAGGTGTATGTGTCTGGTATGAGTTTGCTGAGCTAGAGCTGGAAACGGCATTTTCAGGATCAAGCAAATCCCAGTGAGATTTTGCCAAGAAAGATTTGAGTCATACAAATTGACAACGTATATTCTGAAATATTTGTCTGTTGAACATTTTTGCAGCAATAGTCTTCTTGTAACAGGGATCAACATAGTCATGTTGTCTCAGAAGACAGTACTGATTAGCCCCTGGAAAAGGCAAATGATATGGAAGTATTTTTCCTCATCTCATTAAATGGCCCTTGTGCTAGCCCATCTCTGTCACCAATCAGCTCAAAATCCTCCATCCACAAAACACAAAGGGGGAGGCAGAATTGGTCTTCTAAGGATTCTAAGGAGAAACTATGGGGGTTTTTATTCTTTTTTTTTCCCCTGCCTTTCTCTCCTGTCCCAGAGAAGGCCCTCATCTTCTCCCTCCACTCCTGAGTTCTTTGTTCACGAGCAGAAGAAAAGGTTGATCTAAACGTACTGAGACATGCTTCTATATTTATTTCAGCTTTAAGAAGAAAAAGCAGTGTCTGATCAAGGCTTCCACTTCAGTGAAACAGAGGTTTTTCACTGACTTTTAGAACTGTGAGATCAGTCAAAACATCTCCATCACAGAATAATAAGCTACAGAAAGTGTATTTGTAAAAAGCAAATGCTAGTGCTAGAAAGCAAGTGAGTAACTTTTTTCTCCAAAAAAAAGAGCTTAAAAGTTATTCACTATACTGGAAGGGCTTCACAATCACATCCTGGTACCAGATGTGCTAGTTGATGAAATGTATTTAATCAAATTTCAAATTATTTCTTATTTGTAAATAAAATAGAAATGGCTTTCTATTCAGATACTTCTTTAACATAAAGAATCAGAGAGTAGTGACAAGAAAAAAAGATTGAGAAAGTTTAATTTGGCACCATACGAGAACTTTATATTGAACACTGACAGATTTAGGTGATGTTTTTTGTTCCACTGATTACCTTTATCTGCTTCTGTGCAAGTTATGAATGAGATGGATTTACTCAGTGGTTCACTTATTTACTACAAAGCACTTCATATGATGAGAGCACTGTTATTCTATGCTATATGGCTTTTAAGTGGATCAATATGCAATGAAATCACTTACATAATAGTACTTTAAATGTTCTGATTTATGAATAATATCCATTTCAATTTCCCCTTTGTACTTATAAATATACTTCCAGCAATAACCTTGAGAAACGCAAATAATCTGCTTTTAGTTTTCTTGGTTCCACCTTTAATTTTGCTCAGATAATGTTAGTGTGACTTTATTTATTTTATTCATTTTCACAAATCGGTATTTATAGACCTTTTGAGTTAGCTCAGTGTGGGCTTGGGCTATTGGAAAACTGGTGCAAAATGGTTTAGAAAGTTATTTCATTAGCTTCTAACAACAGTATTTCTTCATCATTGAGAACACATTTTGTTTGTATTGCTCTTGCATCTCATAATCTCTACAAAAGAAATTTGAAATATTAGGACGGGATGCTGGGAGAACTATGCACAGATCTTTTCTTACATAGAGCAACTGGCTTGCCGAGAAAGGTTCTGTTAACGCTGTAATCATTTTGGTGCACATTAAAGTCAAGCTCTGTCTCTGCAAACTCTCATGACCTGGCAATGCCACATGCAGTTAGTGTTACCCAGCTGATGTCCCTGTAGGTGGAGGGCAGACACCTTCAGAGGGTGATAAGGTCCACCCAGAGCTTCGGCTCTGAGCACAGCTGTTCCTGTCTCCTTCCATTAGCTGGAAAGGGAACAGATCAGTATCTAGATCTCTAACCTTTAGAAAGCCGGGGTTCAGTAAGAGGAATTGCAGCCTCAGTGGCCTAACGCGTTAACTGCAGGCCGTGCCGTGCCCCGCTGGGGTACAGGTGTGGCTGACAGGGCGGTGGTGCCTCAGAGCAGCAGCTGCAGAGGGGCCCACCTGTGCGTTTGCACAGAAGGGGCAGGTCCTGGTCATGAGGGTGGCTCACTGCCGAGCACCGCGGCAGCCGTGGGTGCCCCAAATTGTCCTGACACCAGCCCCTGTGCCAAGGTGTTAGACCGTGGGAGGACATGCACTTCCAGCATGCACGGCCGGCAGCACAGCTCCAGGCTCCAGCTTGCTGGCTGGGCATGGGGCTGGTGTGATGGGAAAGAAGGGCTTGGGGAGAGCATGGCAGGTGGGTGAAGAGATGCAGCTGGGTCACAGTTAGTGATGGTGGGGAAAT
>NW_009260763.1:2407645-2423827 GCF_000687185.1 Egretta garzetta
GATCATAACTGGTGGGTGGTGAGGGAAAGGACAATGACACCTTTTTTCCTGCACACATGCACGGCCTGACGGAGAACCAGGAATTGCTGTTATCAGCACCCATGCTACCTTCAAAGACAACTGAGCAAATTAAGTTTGAAATACCCTGCTGTAATATTTTCGCGATGCCTCTCACTCCCAGAGCACACATTAGGACCAAAGTTCATTTTCCCTCACTGAAAAGTCCTGACACATACGGGATAAAGTACTGCTTACTAGGATTTCATTAAATAACTAAGAATTCACTGTCAGAGCTGAAGTTATTTTCAGGAGTTGTGCTCTCATTAAAAGGATTTTTCTCATCTTTAAATCTTCTTTTAATGATGTGTTTTTCATTCAGTTTGTTGTAAGGAAATTACTTGAGCTGTCTCAATAAAAGTTTAAGCAAGCTTTGTTCTGTAACTAAAAGGAAGCACAAGAACAAATAATTCCAAAGTTATACATCAAGAGTATGCAAACTCTACAGAATCATCTCTTTTGAAGCAATTTTGTAAAACCACTTAAAATCATATAGTGAACCATAAGTCTTATAAAAGAAACAAGCAAAATGAATTTAAAATATGCAGAGTGAACTTAATTTGTGCTTGTTTGTGAACATTTATTACTAAGAGATATTAAAACAGAATGAGTAATATTTACAACTGGCTCACTCACTCTCCTCTTACCACTTCCAGCATTTCTGTAATAGAGACAAATTTCTGAAAAATTGTTACTGTTTTCTAATGAGTTGTATGTGTGTAGAGGAAAAAGTAGCCTCTCTACTCACTCTGTCATAGCATGGAGAGCGGGATGGCCATCTCTATGTAGGCTCACGTACCTTACCAATGCCTTATGGACGAATCTTGCCGAGCCCTGGCATTATAGCTAGGTCTGTAGTTCCCCAAATAAGCTCATGCATACGTGCCCTGCAATATAGCTCTGAGAAGATACTCAGTTTTCTCTGCTGTGGAGGAAAATCTTCACACAAACTCAGAGTAATCCAGCCCAGGAAAGCCTGAGCACCAGATATTTTTCAGTGATTCAGGCCAGTGTAAGAGCAAAAGACCAGGTACCTGTGCTGGGCAGCAGCCTTCCTCTGCTCCTGTTGGGCAGGTGAGTAAAGGGCAGTCCAGCGTCTTCCTGCACTAAAAGTGCTTTTGAATTCTGGACCAAGTTGCACCTGGAAATAGATGGGCATGAACAGCCCCTACAGGGAGCACACGGTGCAGGCTCTCTGGCCATCCCTGCTGTAGCCCCTGCCTTGAAGCAGTCCTCAGCAGCCACATCAAACCAATTCTTCATCAGGCTGCCCAGGGGGATTGTGGAGTCTCCTCTGGAGATATTCAAAGCCCTCCTGGATGAAGTCCTGTGTAACATACTCTAGGTGAACCTGCTTTAGCAGGAGGGTTGGACTAGCTGATCTCCCAAGGTCCCTTACAACCCTTGCCATTCTGTGATTCTGTGTGATTCATCTACATGAGGCTTATGAGCAATGGAAAGGTCACCTCCAGCCTGAATAAATCTCTAGCTGTGGTAGATACGTAGCTTGCCCCAGGACCTTGCTTGAATTCTCCCAAGAAACAGAGCACTCTCCATCCCTGTGCACCCAGCACTGTCTGTCCTGTCCCTGTGGCCTCAGACATTTCTGTGACATTGGCTGTGCTACCCCATGTGGCCAGCTGCCTCATGTGCCATCCCTGTCGATGTCTCTGTGTCTTTGTGAGTAAGGTGAACTTCATTCTCAGGTATGAACATCTTCCTCACAAAAAATGATAGGGAGGCAGGAGTTTAATCTCTTTGTGCTGAAAAATTAGGACAGGCATAGGTGATCTGTTAGGTGCTACCAGGAGATGAACAAATTAGAATGTCAGAGTCATGATCATGTCAGACTGTCTAGTCTTAATTCTTGCCTTGAGCCAATATGTGAGCAATAATTGTGCTCTCTGGTGAGCTGCTCTGTGGACATGAGTAATTATAATTCCTGGTACACAAAAATGTATATCTCTCATTATAATGAAGCACAGAAGTAAACAAAAATAAGAGGACTAGAACTAAATGTTCAGAATGTCATTTATATGCCCAGCTTTAGTCAGCTCAAGTTTTACATAACAAGGAAGTCTGCCTGTGGAAATCTGGCCCATATTTGTCCAACACCTGAAAAGAAAATGGTTATTCAGTTCAAATATTTCACTAGATAGTAATCAAAGTGAGAAATTCGCAGAGATACACTGGTTCTAAAGTTAAAATACAATTCTGTGCTCACATTTCTGTGGTAACTAGCTCAGTAACATTAAATAATTCAGTATTCCAGCCCTATTAAAATCCTTAAGTACTTACCAAAAAGTAGTATAAAATTATAAAATTCATGTGACTAAAAGTAGTTAGATACTATAGACTCCTCTTAGAATCAGGGCAGATCTAAGGAGCAATCCAGTTCATCCTAGAGCAGGTGTCTTAAATGTACTATAGATATGTGTATTTAATCAAATGAATCTACTCTAGCAATATAAAAAGTTTCAATTTAGAGATCGGATCTCCATGCTTTCAGATTTCATTAAAATAAATATGATACCAAACTTTGTAGGCATCCACAAAATGTATAAAGCTTATGAAGCAAAAAGCTGCCATGGACACCCATGCTGGCCACCCAACTGTTAAGACAGATTTGGAGATCAGTCAGTTCAGTTCAGTCTGATTTTTCTATTTTTGCAGGGAAATAGACTGCATGGCTACATAAATTCACATCATTTCCACCATTTCCTTACCTAAAAGAACACAGCACTGAAACACGTACGTGGTAGAAATCCTGGTTCCACTGAAGGTGAAGGGAATGTTTCCTTGATTTCAGAAACGCCAGGATTTCACCCAGGGACAAGGATGGTTGTGCCATGTCACCGCATATCTGCACAGGGAATGAAGATAATCCCCCAAAATTCAGAACAAACCCAAACAACTCCTTGTCTGGCGGGTTCCTCATTTCACGTTCCATCAAGGCATCTGCAGGCAACTCTGTTGTAGGGAACAGTGTGTCTTGTGCTTGAAATGTGAACAAAGAAGCCAGAGCCGGAGTTCAGTGATGACTCACATCTGGCAGCGCATATCCCTGTCACTTCTCAGCGGCACTGCCCTGCTCAGCTCCACAGAAACATTTTAAATGAGGTGGGAGATATTTTATATGGAGAAGCAAGCATTCTGTACGTGACTCACAAAGATCTCATTATTATTTTATCTCTTATTCAAATTACTCTTTAGATCAAGATCGTATTAATGCTCATTATTAATTTGGCCTTACATAATGCTTTTAATCCAAGTATCTCACAACACTTCTTGAGCATTATCTAATTAAGCTAGTCACAATATCTCTGTGATGTAGTCAAGGAATCTGCGCGGCTCATTTCACCCACCGCCAAGAAGCAGTCACCTCTGGGGTAAAGTAAGGCAGCTGTTCAATAATGCAGAGCAGCATCGTGCCACACTTTGGGAGAGGAAGTGAGAAATAGCATCCCTAATTGGAACTACGGGGGGATTAAGGGAGGAAAATGTAATTATCTGTAATTTCAGATTTAAAGGTCGTAACTCGTCTTTTCCTCTAAAGATTGTCAAAGGCTCTTTAATGTCCAGTTGGTTTTTTTAGTTCATAATACAGATGTCTCATAAAATACCACAGGTCCTTTGGCCCACTCTGGTCCGAGTCTTAGAGGAGAGCCTTAACCACATCATGATTTCATGACCTATTTTACTTTGAAATTCTGTATATACACATAGCATTTATTGGCCCAAAGTAAATAGCTAGTGTGATTCTTTGATTGAAACCTGTAAGCAACTGCCAATATTTAACTTTTCTCCCTACAAGGCTTATTTCAAGTAGTGTTATTATCCCCACTGTATAGAAAAAACCTGAAGCACGGGGAAAATAAATGATCTTCCTCTACATACTGAGAAAGCCCATGATTAAAAGGTCATCAAATCTTATTTTCCAGTCAGTCTGTATGTTCTAATGTTCAGTCTGTATGACAAACTCTTTCCATGCCTATATTAGTTTGCTAAGCTCTCACTCATCCTTCTTTCTGCCGGTTAAAATATCCCTAATGTTCAGTCTGTATGACAAACTCTTTCCATATTTTTGATGCCCTTGATTAAAATACATCTCCAACACAGAATCTAAAATATCCTGCCTAACAGGAAAGCTTTCACATATCTGTTCTCATCTGTTCCTCTACTAAAACAAGACTTAAACAAACAAACAAAAAAAGGCTACTAACACCACGGGTGCAGAAGCTCCCCAAGTGTCTTTTGGACAATGGCTCCCCAAAGCAGGAGCGCCCCGTTTGTGCCTACTGCTGCTTCAGCCCAGATCCATCCCCGTGGGGAGATGCAACAGGCACCGGTCACCCAGGCTGTTCAGGGCTTCATAGGCTGAGGCATGGGGGACACAGGGCTTCATGAGTCTGCCAGAGGGGGACAAATGACTTCACATGCAATTCCATCTTCTCAGGAAGGGGCAGGAGGAGCAATCCCATGGACAAGATAGTCACTGAAAATGGCTCTAAACTTTTCACATGTTCTTGCGGGTGGATCAGACTGTAGTGAACTCCTGTAGCCTCCTCTGTAGCATAGAAAAGGGCAGATACCACTAAGGAATTTTTGCATAAGGTAAAAACCTGATCTTAATTTAGATGCTGAGAGACAAAGGATCTGCTGCGTCACTAGGTGAAGTATTGGAATGGAAAATTACACTCACCACTGAACAGCAGAGACTTTACTGAATCTCTGGCCACTCAGTCTCAATTATAAGAAAACATATCCCTTGTAGATATTTATGAACAAGTTTGCTGAGACTGGGGAGGAGCCTGAGAAGCCCAGATATTTTTCGCAGGGCATACAAAACCCAAAAGGGATGGAAAATTCACCTTCCTCCATCCATTTTTCAGACCTTGGCTTTCATGTGCATATCTTTTTTTCAGTTCCTCTTTAACAGAACATGTGTTCTTATGAAGCAAGAAAATGGAGAAAAATTATAAGGAACATGCTAAAGATTCCTGATGATTATTAAATTTTGAGAAAGCACAGCCACTGCTGTAGCACCTGGAAGATACAGGTCTTAAAACACGTAGAAAATTATATAAAAACATCTATAAACCCAGTATTTTTACTATCTGGTAATGATAAAATCTGCAATGACTTACACCATCCTCCATTTTATGAAAACTGTGAGAACTGACAGACGTTATTATCGTCAAGGGAGCAGACAGTCGATATGACCATTCCCAAGATGAAAACACCTTTACAGATGACCCTTCAAGTAGAGCTCCTATGACGATGAAAATTGCAGTTCTTGGATGATTTAATTTCTCCCCAAGTCTTGATGCTTTCAGATGCTTTATGAAAAAAAATTTTAGAAAAAAAATCCATCAAAGTTCATTTTTCCAGTTTTCTGATTATAGAATAATTACAATTTTGAAACAAAGTAACTCCTGAAGGGAAAAAATACAAAGAAATATTTCAGTCTGCGAAAGTATTGTAACAAAAAGTTCTGACATGCTCAATCTATCTCTATGTTATTTGGGTTAATATTAACACAGTTTCACATTTCACCAGAGCAGAACATCTGTCGAAATTTTAATAGCTTTTCTTATGTTCTTTAAGCAACTTCACTCACTTTAAATAAAAAAAAAAAAGTATTTATTTCAGGGAGAATTCTTTAAAAAAGAAGTTTAATTCTCTTTCCAATTACACCCAAAAGTATCCCCATCTCCTTCACAGTAGATAATAAATTCCAGGTGACTGTATTAATCATATTCACTATGGTGTGCATCATGTAGCTCACGGTCACAGTGGCTGCACTTATATTTTCTTTGCAGAAAGATGCATTCCCTTTCTCCTCAAGAGAGAGGAAGAACATCTCTAGAGTCAGCTGCTAATAGCTGAAAAATGCTGAGTTCAGCACATTGCAGGCCAGGGAAACACACGTTGGGGGGGGGCATGAAGTTAACTTCAGGCGGCTAAAAGTTAGAGAAGTCAAGGTTGAGCTCTTCATAGGGATGAGGGATGCGGGCTCCTAGGTGATTCATCTCACTCCAAATGAAGTACCTAATTACACACCTTCCCTAAGTCAGGGAAAATAATTGCAAGTCGGAAATTCCTGTTATTCTCTGCTGACACCAAAGGGAGAAAAAAGGTAACTAACTCACTCCTCGATAATGAACTTTGCCTAAATTTTGGTGAGATGATCCTACCCTAAGCACCTACAATTATCTTAGAACGCTGCTAGTGCTAAGTGTGCAGTGACAGTGTATTATAAACTCATATTTCAGGTTTATGTTTTCACACAGTATTGCATTTGGGTGAATGAATGAATGAATGTGTTGTTTGAATAGTGCTATAACTGTACCTGCTGCTGTACATAAAGTGGATGAAACATCAAAGCACAGTAATGAAATGCAGTGCTGTAGCTAAAGCAGAATGATCAGACTTCTTGGCTTGGCACAGATTTATGAATATGCTATATGCAGAGCATATGAGACCTTTGATCTTATTTGCATGAATTTATACAAGAGGTTAAAGTATTATTTAGAGCCATGTTTAGGTTTTAAATGTGTGTGTGCTAGTGGAAAAATCTAACTGAAGCAATCAGTTGTTAGAAATGTTAAAAGTATTGTTGTGTATCTTTGCTGTTAGGATTTAGAGGCACTTTACGGGGAAAAGTGTAGACAACCAGCTGCACTGATACAAAGGGACTGAACTCTCCTCTTAACGGTATTGACATATCATGGCTGGCAGAATAGCAGAAATACCTAAATTAAAAGTTAATTTGGGTATCTCCATGTTGTGCGGCAGTCTCACATACTCTAAGTTGCTTTCGGTGGGACTGCACAGGTGTAACAGAGGAGACAGCAAGCCAGCTCTCATAACTGGACAGCATATGTTTTGCTGTACTGCTCAGAGCTGCTTGGCTTTACTAGCCAACTTCAAAATGCACGAAAAGCCAGTGATTTCTATCTTGCCGTTTACTCCATGGCAAAATTGGATCACTGGTAGAAAGGGAAAAAAAGTAGGTGATGGGGGAATGTAAACAAGAGAAAAGCAATGGAGATTCTCCTAGAAAAATGTTCAAGAGAGTTATTTGCATTGACACAATAAAGGGCATCTCAAATGCGAAACAGTTCAACATCCTACTCGATAAACCATACTTAACTGACTATACAAATTAAGACCATTATAAATAAATTCAGTCCCCACCCCCATACAGCATTAATCAAATATAGAATCAAGACAGATGGAACCCCAAGTACAAAAGGAAACATCTCGTTTCTCAGTCATACTCAGTCAACCAGGAGAACAGATGGCCCTTAATAGCATGCCCTGAAACGTCTAATTACATGAGAAACTTAGTATAGTTTTTCTGGACTTTTAATTGGTCCCCCAACTGTGTGTGAAGAGAGCCAAATGTTTTAATAGATTAAATAATAAATATCAAGATAGACTGTGTTACAGCACGTACAAGACCTTGCTGGGTTATTGTTAATGTGGATTTAAAAAACATGGCAGTGCAGGGAGGGATTCAGCCCTACGAGTCCAGACTGTCATGCAGGCGAGCTATGCTCATTTCTTTGGAAGTCTTCCTCATAACAAGTTGGGTACCGTGCCACCCCACAAAATAGAAACAACAAGATGCGTATGACAACATATTTAGGGTCACTAAGAATTTAGCCTACATAAATGACATGAGAGGAGCAATGGGTGGTAAATATAGCAACCAGTAATACCCTAGGAAAAGGGAGTGGACACTACACATCAGCATGCCGAACTGAAATGTAACAATATAACTAAAAGATTAACACTATATCGTGAAGAGCTAATCTACTGGAATAATAAAATGTTTTATTTATATTATTAAAAGAATTAATGCATATTTAATGACTGAGCTGTAGTTAAGTACCTAAACAGTAGCAAAACAATGTATAATCAAGTTCATAAACTCTTGTTAACAAATAACAGACACAGAAACTAAGCATTAAATGAGGCAAGAAAAAATCAGCAACAGCAAATCTGTTTTTCAGTGTGCTTTGAATTCAGAAACTTATCTAGAGATACAGGATCTATACCTCTATTGCCCAAACCCCTGTATAACATTTCCTTCTATTAATATGGACCATAGGAAAGCATTGGAGTTCTGCTGTTTTGGTCAATCACATCATCTAATCCAGGTTGTGATCATGCTGTTTAACCACATTAGATTTTTGCGCTGCAGTTAGAAAAGCTGTTCCAAAACGTTGTTGCTTTGATGCTTAGAAACCTTTTCAGGATAAATTTATTAATGGCCAGTTTACACCCATTTTGTCTTGTGCCAGCAGTGGCTGTTAGTTCAAATAGCTATCCTCTGGTGTATTAACATGCAATATTATAGACATGCGGCATTTTTTTAGGCTGTGAAAGCCAAGTTTCTCTCAGAAGACAGAATCACAGAATGGTTTGGGTTGGAAAAGACATTGAAAGGCCATCTAGTCCAACCCCCCTGCCATGGGCAGGGACATCTTTCACTACCCCAGGTTGCTCAAAGCCCCGTCCAACCTGGCCTTGAACACTTCCAGGGATGGGGCATCCACAACTTCTCTGGGAAACCTGTTCCAGTGCCTCACCACCCTCTATTGTAAAGAATTGATTCCTTATAACTAATCTAAATCTACCCTCTTTTAGTTTAAACTATTACCCCTTGGCCTATCACTACTGGCCCTGATAAAAAGTTTCTATCTTTCTTACAAGCCCCCTCTAAGTTTTGAAAGGTCTCCTCGGAGCCATCCCTTCTCCAGGCTGAACAACCCCAACTCTCTCAGCCTGTCCTCATAGGAGAGAGGTTCCAGCCCTCTGATCATTTGATAACCTTTCTTTCCCCTAATTATCTTAGAAGTCTTTCTCTGCTTTTCAGCATGTTTAATTCACTTGTGTAAACAGCTATAATTGTACATTACACACCAGGTAAACTCCTGCTAGAGTACTGTTTATTACTTCCCTGTCCTTGAGGTTATGTTTTCTTTTTATATGGCTGTATCACATCAGTCTATCACAGGATTGCTACCATCTATCAATTTTTTATTTGGTCTACTCTTCCAATAGGTGAGCTAATTTAGTGCAGAAACTCTAGAAACTACTCCTTAATCCTTGGCCTTCTGTTTTGTGCTACTGAATGTTGTCCCATTGCTATTAACTTGGTCATCAACTCAACTTATCGTGGTGCAGAAACCTGTATCCCAGTTACGGCTGTTATTCCACTATACCTAGTATTCCTGTACGTGTAGCTATGTAGTAATAACTGAGCCTTATCATTATTATTTATACATGTCCTCCAGCATATACCTGGAAAATTGTAAAACCAGTAATAAGAATTTACTGGAAATATAGAGATGTCTATTCACCTGTCTTCAGGATCTGTGGCAGTACTCCAAGGACTGTCTCAGTGAAATCTCTTTTGCAATCCTTCCAGAACACAACTGACCAAAATCCTTTGTGTTTTCATCCATCTAACCTTTATTTCATGGCTGGTTACTACCACAGTGATTCTCAGCCCCACCAACTTAATCTTATCTTTTCTGGACAGCACACGCCTATTTTCCATTGATGATTGTAATTTCATTATGCTTCTTGTTGCTGTACAGGAAAGAATCAGGCGATGTAAAAAAGATCCAGACTGATCAGCATTATTTTATGCATATTTCCAAGAATGCAGAAGGATAAAAGAAATGAAAGACAACGGACGATCATGGCCATAAGGTCTATTGTGCTGAACTGAAAGCAAATCCTGTTCTGCACAGGTGCAAAGTGTTACAGAGGTGAAATAACCATGTAGAAGGTATAATGCCTAAAAAGATAGTGCTTCCCCTTTTGGTTTGTATAGTTAGCCAGTATGGTACACCTTGTTAGCTATCTTTGCAATCTCCTTATCCCTGTTCACAGGGGAATCTGGCTGAATCTCTGTTTACACTGGTCTATAAAGTATGGAGTTTTTATCTTAAACAGAGTAAAAATCTTACAGAGAGAAAAAATTTACAGCGGCCTATTACCAGCCAGCAGTTAACACAAGAGCTCCCTGTCTGGGTAGTACTACAGATGTTTTCTGAACCATCTGTGGTGGTTTGCCCCTGAGGCTCCTAATGCTTATTGCCCAAATACTGGGACTCTATAAAGTCCACTCCCTGCCCTTTTGTGCATATCCTAGTTGCTACCTATATAGGGACTGGAACTTTGCAGAAAGCCTGGCTTTCAGGCACTGCCCCGTCATGCTCATTTCAGGCACTTCTACCAAGAAAGAGCTAAATTGCATTTGATGATATTGTCAGACCCCACTCCTCCACCCCTCCCCGGGGATTTTGCCCAGCTGCAGTTCTGCCATGCATACCCAAGCACTCAGTAGACAAGGTCCACTTACTAATCCCCAGGCCAGCTGGCTTTCACTGGCTGTGCCCATCCTATTAATTTTTCACAGCCTCCAAAGTGGGGTGGTCACTTCCAAACTGCCTGTGATGAATGGGCCCTGGCATGGGCCAGCTGGTGCTATGGAGCTGGCTCAGGAGGGTACTAGTTTGCTCAGATCAAAAAGTGCCAGGGACTGGTTTAACAATTCATCCATGCACACGTTTGATCTCGTTAGTCTAAATTATCATTGAACACAGCCACAATGATGCTTATACTCCTACATTTCAGTTACAGTACCTATATGCATGTATTTTCCTTTGTGCTCCTGGGAAATACCCCTTCTCAGGGTTGGATATTAGAAGAAGTGCCAAAACCTTTATTTGCAGTTATCAGAAGATCAGAAGGTCTGAGAACTAAGATTATAGCTCCTGAAGTACAGAGATTTATACCTAGCAATTAGCATTTTTGTATCCCCATATCTCACCTTTCATTGGCATACAGGCAACTGGCTCGTGGTGCAGAGGCCTGTGGGGTCTACCCTTCTGCGTAATGATTTCCAGAGCCTGGAAAAGTTTCCTTGTATGTAAAAAAATCTACAAAGAAGTACAAGAAAGAGAGCCTCATTTAAAAGTGTAAAGAACTAAAAAGTAACTTCTCTGCTCTTTAAGTATCATGACAACTGCACTGCTAGAGGCAGAGCTGTACTATTGGAAGTCTTCCCAGGATGGAGAAATAGGATAAGGAGTAGGATAAGAGAAGTAGCATTAGAGAACCACAAAGCCCCATATTACTCACAGGATGCTTGCTCTGCAAGACGTCCAAAGGAAAGAATATTGCTGAAGTGATGGCAAAAGAGGGAGGTAGAGGAAAGCTGAGCTTGGAGGAAAGAAAACTATTATCAGCAAACCCAGGAGCTTCAAAATACTTAGATATATTGCCCAAGTTGTCCTGTTCTTATGCTGAAGGGAGAGTCAGACCATGGGAATTCAAATAAGGAAATTCTGAAGCAGTCAGAAAGGGCCATGAGAAAGCAAATTATAGATAAGAAAAGAAGAAAATTATTTGGAAATACTATTTTGCATGATAATGGACAAACCAAATAACATTCTGTATGAAATCACCTTACACAAATAGGGAAGGTGAAACACAACAGCCCTGTAATTGAATACAGTCCTAACTAAGATGACTACTTCTGATAAGTATTCAGCACACAGGACTGCAACTTCATAAAAAAAAAACCAAGAGAAAGCACATTCCAGAGACATCTACATGTGCAATCACTGTTTAACCAATCAAGCAGATGAAAAATCAAGCGAAGATTAAGTATATTAAAATTCTTAGCATTAGATTAGAATAAGAACAGAAAAAAAATTGTTTACAAGAGAATATATCTATTCCTTTGGAATAAGAAATATGAAGCAGCCTTCTTTGTAAAACTGTAAAAACAGTTCTTAACTAGCAATACTTAGTGTAGTTCTGTGGTTAGTTATTCTGCATTGAAATTAGATGTATGCAGCAGTTAGAAGTTGCTATCAAAACAGGATAAGCCATCCGGGCAGTGTGACAATTTGTTTACTATTTCATATCTATTTGTGCATTTGCTTTACTGGTTTTTTGCTTGCACTCCATACCTCTACAACTCTTGCTTTCTTCAAAATAAAAATAGGTAGATTGAGGCAGAGGTATTGTTTAGTGGGTGCTTATTACAGGGTGACTGTTAAACAAACTGATTGGGGTTTCAGAAATCGTAATACAACTAACCTAGATGAAGGCACAAGGTCACGTAGTCAAATTAAGCCTCGTTTCCTGTGGTTTTCCATAGTTACCTCTGGGCTTTCAAATGAGACTAGACAAGGAATCCAGTTATTGCAGGCCTGTCACATTACAGATAGATATTACTTTAATTGAAGTACCTGTCAACTGAAAGGCACTTTATGCATTAGAGTAGTTCCCAGACTTTCTAAAAGATACCATTTCTTCTCTGCAGAAAGATTGAAAATACATTATTTCAGTCTGAGATCTTGGTAACAGCGGTTCCAAATATGCAATAAATTGGAGGCTTCATAACTTGATGTAGTGAAAGCAGAAGATAACATAAAAAATCCAAAGTCAAATTGTCAAAACATTGAAACCAAGGGTTATCGCAAAAGATTTTTTAATTATTTGTCTGCATTTCCCCAGGTTTAAGCAGTTATTGTAGGCAACATAGTATTTACAATATTTTATACACAAATAATACTGTAATTAGATAGTGAGTATAGAGTTCTAGCCACTTAGGATGGAAAACATCACAAATACTATGACTACTTGACATATTATGAGTGTAAAAATGCATTATTTAATAGCTTCAGAATATTCACTCATGGCCATGGAACAGTTATGAAATCTTCTGCTCTGTGCATACATGTATATGCATGTCTGCCTGTGTAACTGTGTGTGAGTGAAGAAATGGGATGGGTTTTAGGATGTTCTCATTTACCTTTTAACCAGAAGTAAACAGTAACACAGGAGTCATGTAGACTCTTATAGAAACTATTTGTGTTTGAAGAAAACAGTAAACATAATAAAAAGGTGGTGTAATAGTAATGAAATTATCAACTAGAAAATATGATACAGTGATAGAATTTCACTGTAATTATGGAAACAAAAGAAAATTAGTATAGAAGTAAAATGGAGTCCTAAAGGGAAAGACATTCTATAGTAAAATTTCAATATTCAAATTTTTAAAAAAGTCAGAAAGAAAATAAACAGAAAAAGATTTAATGTAACTTCCTGTATATTCTTCATTATAAATTCAAGTTTTCTTTTTCTGAAAAAAGAAGAATGGATACCAAAAATATTCCCTTGTACTTAGATTAGGAAGCTGTTAACATCCCAGACATAGGTCTCTTAAGTATTTGAACCTGGTTAAAACTGGAGAAACACAAATTATAAATCATCTCAACTGCCTGGCCAAAATGAGTATGACCTTTAGCTCACTTTGATTCAATTCAGACTAAAGATTAGGTTCTCAACCTGCAAATAAATAAACAAGTAACAAAATGTGATGACCCAAGATTATTTGTGCCTTTCCTGCAGTACCAAGGAGCCTTTTTGGATGGCCCTACCTAGCTCTCAAGAGCAGTGTTTGTGGTAAGTGGAACCGACCATACAAAGCTAGCGGGAGAGAAAGGAAATGCTGTGAAGGTGGAGATAAGGGGAGAGGACCAACAGGGAAACAGGGAGTCAGAATCCAATAATAGCACAGTTTTTCCAGGAATTGAAGTAGGTCTCTAGCTACAGAAGGGTACTCAAAATAATAGCATAGTACTGACACCTAAGAGTAGGCCCATGTTCATAGCTTAGTATTTTACAAAGACTATACAATTCGGTGAAGCAGGAAAAAAAAAGCCAGCAGTTCTGTAAGTCAAAAACAGTTTCTTAGGATGTTTGGAGATTTTTCCCAAGTTTCTGTATGATCTAAGACTAAGTCCAAATCAGGAAAGTAGCCCATGGGAAAAGACATAAATCAGTCCCAACCATAGTTTCCCATAGTGCCAGGATAAAAAAAAATATAAAGGCTATTAAATAACTTGAGGATTTTCTTCCCTGGGAACTTCTTGCTTAAATTAAGCCCAGTATTTTATAAGTGTAGAGTTGAATGGGAACTTTTCAAAATGAAAACGCAACCAAACGACAACGTCCAAACCCAAGAGCAGAGGTGGAAATATTTCAGCTTGCCACTGGGAGATGAAATATTTAGTCTGGGGCTGGGTTACACAGCACTGGTATGGTTAAGTTTCATCAGTTGAGTTAAAATAGAGTGGAGACACAAAGACCAGCTCTTCAGGAGTCAGTGCAGCAGCTCGAAATCCAGAGTAAACTGGAGGAAGATGAAACTAAAGGCTTCAGTTAAGCTCACAGTGAACCCAGTGTCTGGAAATGTCAAGAGGTGTTGTTTGGCTTAGAATGACAAAACAAAACAAAACAAAAGAATGGGATGCTGTGAAATTTTGCTGCCATATAAAGTATTTCTTTTGTCTGACACAGCACAAATTTTGTAACCCTGGCATTTGCACAGGATGTAAGTATTAATTTGCAGCCAGTTCTGATAAATTCAAACACTGCATACTGTTAAGCAAAGGATGTGTGTGCCATGGTGTGAGAGAAGAGCCAGGTAAAGCTCTGAGATGCATGTCTTGACCCTTGCCTTGGGGTGGAGACCAGAAGATAAAAAGCTCTTTCAACACAAAACCAGATTTTATTAAAATATAAACTGAAAAAATTAACCTTTTAAAGAGAGAAAACTTAGAGTGACTAAATAAGACAGAGTAGAAATAAAACTGTATATAACCAAACCTCCTCCATCCATCATATACCTACAGGCAAGTTCCTGCTTCTCTGCATGGTTACTGTGATCACAGTAGGTGTTGATTTGCAGCCAGCTCCCTCTGATCCCTAAAAAGTTTCTCTCTGCTACTGTGGGGGTTGAGTTATGGGTGCATCAGGTCCCTGCTCCTTTCAGTACTATCTCCATGGGCTACAGCTCCTGTCTTCTTGCCATGACTGTCTCACCCACAGACACTTCAGACACTTTTTCCTCCCCTCGGGCCAGTGACCATCGCCCAGCCCTCTGGAGGCACCACCTGAGCCCACCACTCTCTGCTGAAAGGCACATCACGTTACAGGCAATCTGAGAACAAACTGTCCGGCACATGTGCCACAATCTGTTTTCATTTAGTTTTAGAATCTGGTATTTGGACCACAGAGCTATACTGTTTGGCAAGATGACAGCTTTCTGATTTAGTGAGTAGAAAAGTATCATTTATTTGACTATATGAGAGGAATGTTGTTTCCTCTTTGTGTATCCATTGCCAATATTAATTAGCTTTTTCTCTGTATGAGGTTTTTTTTCCTCTCTCTAAGAAACTCTTCTGATAAAGTCTTTCAGAAGTTTAAAGACTTTATTTAAGCTGTGTTCAAAGTATTTAACAGCTTTTACATCAGCATGAAGAATTTTAACTTTCTAGTTGGTACCATTTTTATAGCAGCAAATTAAGGAAAAAGTTTAAGAGCTGTCACCTCCAAAGGAGAAACAATTTCAATTTTATTCAAAATAGCATGAAGAAAATTGCCTGAACCAAGACAAATAATGTAGATGTATACTGAAGATCATATAGGCAGCTTGGAGGTGATGAGAGCAATGACAAGCACCGATATTCTGCTTGTAGCAGGAGAACAAAAGACTCAAAGACAGAGAGGTTTCCTGAAGCATGGACTCACCACAGGTGACATCGAGGAAGATGTATTGAACCAAATGCGATCTAGGCTCAGTACAGGCCATTTAACTAGAAATAGTTAATTACAATACAAGCTGTAATTTTTGCTGAAGAAATTGGTTACAGATATTAAAAATATTTTCTTGTTACTGTAGATTACTTCAGCAATTATCCGAAACTCTTGTTCAGTACACAGACTAGAGCCAACGCCATTATGGATAGACAACCTTAGTGAGATGTTGTGCATGCAGTATGTTTAAATTTACAAAAGAAAAAAAAAGTTTCTATGACATTATTCACATAATTATACATCTGAGTGAAAAATATAGTCCCAAATTGGGGACATATTTGTGCAGCCACCAAAATTACTTGCAAAATCAAGTGTTCATTCACACAGATTTCCATTATAAAGGAAAATTATGGTATTTCTATATAGAAACAAGCTCACTTAAGTTTGCCATCTGATGATGAGATTTGCATATCTAAAAGCAGGAAT
>NW_009260763.1:2423866-2428301 GCF_000687185.1 Egretta garzetta
AACATCTTGCTCTATGAATGGACAAACCTTTTGTGTTTTCTGAGAATACCCCTGGAATATCTCAGAAGATGCAGCATTAGTTGGATAAGGTACCAGAATAACTTTTAGATAGATTATGAGAAAAAGATGATATGTTATGAAAAAAAGACATTCAGTTACAAAAAAATGAGAGTTTATGATCTTTGGAAGAAGGGGCAGGCAACTCAAGAGGACTACAAGGATATTGTGAGGTTATGCAGGGAGAAAATTAGAAGGGCCAAAGCCCAACTAGAACTTGATCTGGCTACTGCCATAAAAGACAATAAAAAATGTTTCTAGAAATACATTAGCAACAAAGGGAGGGCTAAGGAGAATATCCATCCTTTATTGGATGCGGGGGGAAACATAGTGACAAAGGATGAGGAAAAGGCTGAGGTACTTAATGCCTTTGCCTCAGTCTTTAATAGTCAGACCAGTTGGTTTTGGGGTACCCAGCCCCCTGAGCTGGAAGACAGAGGGCAGAACGAAGCCCCCATAACCTAAAGGGAAATGGTCAGCAACCTGCTACACCACTTAGACACATACAAGTCTATGGGGCCAGATGAGATCCACCCAAGGGTACTGAGGGAGCTGGCAGAATTGCTCACCAAGCCACTTTCCATCATTTACCAGCAGTCCTGGCTAACCAGGGAGGTCTAAGTTGACTGGAGGTTGGCAAATGTGATTCCCATCTACAAGAAGGGCCGGAAGGAGGAGGAATTCTGGGGAATTACAGGCCTGTCAGTCTGACCTTGATTCCAGGAAAGCTTATGGAGGTCATCATCTTGAGTGCCATCACACAGCACGTGCAGGACAACCACAAGATCAGGCCTGGTCACCATGAGTTTCTGAAAGGCAGGTCCTGCTTGACTAACCTGATCTCCTATGACAAGTTGACCCACTTAGTGGATGAGGGAAAGGCTGCGGATGTTGTCTGCCTGGACTTTAGTGAAGCCTTTGACACCATTGTCCTGGAAGAAACTGGCTGCTCATGGCCTGCATGGGCATAGTCTTTGCTGGGTAAAACACTATCTGGATGGTCAGGCCCAAAGAGTTGTGGTGAACAGAGTTACATCCAGTTAGCGGCCAGTCACAAGTGGTGTTCATCAGGGCTCAGTATTGGGGACAGATCTGTTTAATACCTTTATTAATGATCTGGATGAAGGGATCAAGAGCACCCTCAGTAAGTTTGCAGATGACACCAAGTTGTGCAGGAGTGTTGATCTGCTTAATGGTAGGAAGGCTCTGCAGAGGGATCTGGACACGCTGGATTGATGGGCCAAGGCCAATTGTATGAGGTTCAACAAGGCTCAGTGCTGGGCCTACCCTTGGGTCACAACAACCCCAGGCTTGGGGAAGAGTGGCTGGAAAATTGCCTGGCGGAAAAGGACCTGGGGATGTTGGTCAACAGCTGTCTGAATATGGGCCAGTAGTGTGCCCAGGTGGCCAAGAAGGCCAATAGCATCCTGGCTTGTATCAGAAACAGTGTGGCCAGCAAGACTAGGGAAGTGACCATCCTCCTGTACTCGGCACTAGTGAGGCTGCATCTTGAATACTGTGTTCTGTTTTGGGCCCCTCACTACAAGAAGGACATTGAGTTGCTGGATCATGTCCAGAGAAGGTCAGTGAAGCTGGTGAAGGGTTCTGGAGCCCAAGTCTTATGAGGAGCGGCTGAGGGAACTGGGGTTGTTTAGCCTGGAGAAGAAGAGGCTGAGGGGAGACCTTATCGCTCTCTACAACTGCCTGACAGGAGGGTGTAGCGAGGTGGGGTCAGCCTCTTCTCCCTGGTAACGGGCGATATAGGACAAGGGGAAATGGCCTCAAGTTGAACCAGGGAAGATTAGGTTAGACATTAGGAAAAATTTCTTCACAGAAAGTGTTGTCAAGCATTGGAATGGGCTGCCCAGGGAAGTGGTCGAGTCCCCATCCCTGGAGGTATTTAAAAGACGGGTAGATGTGGCACTTAGGGACATGGTTTAGTGGTGGGATGGCAGTGATAGGTTAACAGTTGGACTTGATGATCTTAAAGGTCCTTTCCAACCTAAATGATTCTATGACCATGAACTGTAACTATTTGGTTATTTAACTGTTTTGTGGAGTCATTCAAATAGAAAATGCTGTGTAGCAAGCCCAAGTAATTAAAATCTATATAAAATGGACATGTGGTGCTAAAACCTCTAGATAAATATAGATGAAAGACCCAGGAAGAAAATATTGAAAAAATAATTGAGAGATAGCTATCTGTATAGCCATCTGGTTAAAAGCATTAGTCATGTTTAGGCCACATCCAGTATTGGCTTGAGCAAAGAGCTAGCCTATGCTCTAGAGAGAAAACAAGGCAAGCATGTTGTAATTGAGTAAAACAGCACACGGGAATAGATTAGAGAAGCTTCCACTTTTTTGTCACCTAATCCTGTCAGGAGATCCATGATGACAATAACATTAATAAACAAGTAGCAGTCTTAACTTACTAAAGGTCATGTTCTTTACTGGATTTTCTTCTAGTGGCCTCTCATCATGAAAATCTGTTTTTCTTCAGGAAGTCTTCTGAATAAATGAAACGTATTCAGACTGGTACTCTGTTAGGATAAAAAATGAAAGTTTATTTAAATTGTCTTTCTATACATACAGAAAAAAAATCTACACATTCAAGTGGAAAGGATTTCATTAATAAAAGAGGGAAATAGAGCCACAGATTTACAAACAATCTGCATAATCAGTTAAAACCTCAAAATCCTTAAATTGCTAGAGAAATTTTATTCTTGCTTTGATTATCTGTTTTAATATTTTTAAAGTCAGAATGTTCCCTTTAGGCTTTCTAGCATTAGCATATCACCCCTGGCTTTACGCCAGACCCTGAAGTTTCTGTGGGTGGCATCAAAACCAAAAGACACACCGATTTCTGACTGCTTCTGAGCCTGGACTTGCCATCTGCATCTGACATTTGCCTGTGCCTTTATAGCACATCTACTCAATGCAGTGTATTGCCATGGAAAGATCACCAGGCACTTCTGAATACCAGTGTCAAGCAGAGGTGCTCCTTCAGATCCTGTGATCAGCCACATTGGTGCTTTTTCAGAAGGACTAATTCATGAGGGTGGAGTGGCCACTGTACTCCTGCTTACAGACTAAGCGCAGGTCTCTGTGTGTAGCACTGCACTGGGCCATGTAGATGTCTTGTTTATTTTCCACAGTCAATGGGGAGAGATAGGTGCTTCACAAAGGCAATGCACCTTATCTGCCTTGATGTTGATATCAAGATGGGTTAAATCACCCTCTCAAAGACTATGCTTCAGTCTGGGTCCTTCAGGGCCTTTCCAAAGCTGAGGAAAGCTTATCCCATTTGAAAGGAAGAGAAATGATGTCCAGAAAATTATTCATTGCTTAGAATGAGTTGGACTAGAGCTCTTTGTAGTAAAAGCAATTAAAAATTGGAAAAAATTATAATTGGACAGGAACACAGCAGAGACCTATAGAGATCAGCATACATTTTGACCAGTTAAAGAAGGAATATGGACAATTGTTACCCCTTGTAAAAATGATATAGGATTCTAGAAGTAAACTGAAAGAAAAAGTGTGATCTAATGTTTTACTTTGCTACTCAAGAATTTGATTTTTATTTAATCTGACAACCCATTCTATTAGTCTTTAAGACTGTTCAAACTGATGGCTTGTAATCATTAATGAAGCTTTGTTTAAATGAATAAACATGTCAAAGTACTTCAATGCCAAATCAACACTACAGTATAAAGAATCGTTGTTTTATAGGGTGTTTGATATATGCCAGTGTACTTTAACATGTTCTCTGATAAATGAAGAAAAATGAGAGGCCCATGTAACAACTGAGGTGTCACGAAGAAATTTCACCTGTATGTCAGGAGTATTTTTCTGCCAAATGAGATTGCTGTAACTGAAAACATCAGTAGTACTGAGATCTCCCATATGGATATCTTGTTCTAAAAGGTCAGCATAACACCATGTGGCCTCCCTTCTAATGGCTGCACAAATGACTTGCAGAGGGGAAGCTTATACGCTGAATGCAGTAGGTTTCCACAATGCCTACATTTTTTGCTATTGAGAAATAAATCAAAAGCATACAATTTTTGAAAGTATTTATTCTTATTCAAATGCAATGTTAATGTCTGATAAACATATTTTTTATATTAGAATAATTCTAATCTCCTGAATTTGTACTTTGGAAATTTGTTGTGGAGATAATTATAACCATAATTATATGTCCTCTCAAGCTTCATGACCATAGGGCTCAGTGCGGGTGAGTATGCTAGAAGAGAGACCATGTCTTCTTACCTATTTAGCAGTCTTTCAAAATGCCAGGAAAATATTTTACAGGAGAAGGAAAATTAATAGACATTATTTATTTAGATTTTGAAACTGCCTTTGACAAAATCCCTCACAT
>NW_009260763.1:2428322-2468267 GCF_000687185.1 Egretta garzetta
TCAGCAGGATCAAGGTGAGAGGCAATTTGTTGCCATAAAGTAGAAACTGGCTAAGAGTCAAAAAAAGTGACTGCTGAGGTGCAGCAAATATTCATAAGGTGTGTGCAGTTATATATGTACAGCCGTGTTCTGGGGAGGGTGATAAATAGCAAGATAACAAAATTATATAGGTCAAGCACACCCAGGCAAAACTAGAAGGACTAACATGGGGAAATAGGCAGTGTAGTGAGGTGGCAATATGAAATTCAATGCTACAATAAATCTGGATGCAGTCCTAAATTACAGATCACAGCTCTCTAAGGATCACTGCTCAACAGAGATGAAAATCAGAAAGTAAGTATTAGGCTACAAAGGGCTGGTGTGAAGAATAAAAAGAAAAATAACATAAGCCCATTTATAAATCAAGATACATCTGCTGCTCTAGGAATACTGTCCTCAGGTTAGCCTATCTCAAAATATAGTCTTTCTAAGGGTGCAGATGGGAGTAATAAGAAAGATTAGGAAGAGACTGAAAAGTCTGTACTAAGAAAGATAAGAACTGAAACTCTGTGCTTTACAGAGACCTCCTAACCTACCTTGTCTTATCCAAGTGAAGACTGGCGGTGAGGAAGATAAAAGGAACATAATCTTACAAATAAGTGTGCTTCTCCCCTCCACACTTCTGACATGGATTTTGGAGGAGGAGGAGGAATATATTTTAAACAAGGAAAACAATGGGAGGATCTATAAATATTAAATCCAGGCTTGTAAGGAAATCAGAATTTTTTTATATAAAAGGTAGCATTTTTCATTCTGAAGAACACTTAATAATTGTTCATATAGTAGTAAGCACCATGAAGAAGCAGCATCGAGTGCAAAATACGATGAATCTCCATTAGGACTTGCTTAGGAAGTAGCTGCCTATTTGGGAAGTTCCCTGAGGGTGAAGAGGGTGAAGAAACCAAACTTGGACCATGGCAGGGACCCACAGATAGTCATGCAAAGTTGCACTCTGCCACTTTTACACGGAGCTGATCTTGTATATTTTGGGTAGATCTTGTGTCCCCTATGAACTTCCTAATACTGGCATACACACTATTTCTTGCCCCTTGGCCATGCCTCTGCCAGCATCCCATAGAGAGTGCAACTAGCTGACAAACTTGTGAAGAAACGTACAGGCCTGATTTCCTTTTTAATCTCTCTCCCTAAAACCTACTGATATCTTCCAATCCACTCCAGTTTAGTTTATCCTCACATTTGCCCATTAAAAAAAACCCAACAAACCCTCAATATTTATTTCACTCAACCCCTTCTTGCTTGTTCCCTCCCCAGGTAGCAAAAAGGTCAGGATCATATTCCTCGCATGAGGGGGAATCAATCAAATGCAAGAGAACTTGCAAAAGGCAGGTGGGGTTAGGGTCCCTACCCTGATTATCATGAGCTGGAAAGGCACACCAGTGGCTGAAAATCTCTTTTTTATTGCTATGGTATAATATCTTGACACATACCTCCTCAATTTAGGAGCAACAAATCCAGCCTTTAGTGCTTATTTTCTGACCCAAGCATCATATAATTCTGCAGTGGAAAATGAAGCTAAAAAGAAATTCAGCTGCATTTGTGAAGAGCTTTGGGATCATTCTTAACTAAAGCCGCTTACCCAAATCTTGTTCATTTTATGCTCATAGTGCAAGGAAAGTCAAATGAAGCACATTCCTTTTCTCATACAAAATTTCCCAGCCTTCCCTCTCCCAATTTCCTCTATTTCTACTTTAATTCTCAAATAGTTGAAACAGCCTCCCCTTTTCCAGAAGAGCAGTTCTCCTCCCCAGCCTGAGTCGTCAGATTCAGATTACAAAATTAACTGGGAAAAGGATGGTGTAAATGACATGGAAAATACAGTAAGTGTATTAATGCTAGGACTGGCTAGAAAACTAGTGACACCTTTATGCTACATCCCTTCTGCACTTCATTTTCCGCTGCCGCATTCTGCTGCTAACCTTTGTCCTGTGCTGCTCAGAAAGTGCCCATATTATCTGAGTAAGCTCCAGGCCTTAATAATTTACCTTATTGGTTTGATCTGGCACAAAATGTGGCAGAACTGATGGCAGAAATAACACCAAAATAGATTTGATGGAATTAATGGAGCACTTGTGGGCTGAAATTGGCTTAACGCATTAAAGATTTTTTTCCTAGCTTGACAGGGAAATGCAGGACTGTATCTACAGGGGATGGAGTTAACAGGGACTGATAAATCACTGTAATGCAATAGCTAAAACCGCAGCTACACGGGGAAGAGCCCGGAGAGGGCCAGGACTGCATAACACTTGGGCAGTGCTGATGGAGGTGCTCTGCTTGGGGAAGGTGATGAAACGGGCAGAGGCAAGCATGCCCATAAGCAGCCATTTGCTGCAAGCCACTAAAAACGTGCTCTTTTATTCCCACTGGAGCACGGGACAGAATAGGACTGAGCTATCCACCCCCTGTCCCTTGGCTCAATTGCCCCATAGGTGCGGTGCATGCGGCCTTTGCCTTTCTATGAGCCACAGCCACAGGTGACCTGCAGGCTTTTAGAGCTCCCAGGTGGAATCAGCGATCACAGGCATCGTATGGCCCCACGCAGATGTGGGGAAGGCTTCCAGATCTGTCAGATTTTGCTTGTGGTCAAGGCAGGAGCAATACATGACTCCGTTCTCTTTGGGAGATTTGATTTTTTGAGAAGGAGAGGGCTGACTTCATTTCTGAGGGCTGGGTTGTCTTGTGGGAACTCCTAAACACAAGGTTGCCCTGCCTGAGTACAGCTTGATGTTCGGGTTGCAAGTTCATCCAAATAAAAACAAAACTCTTAAGTTCTTTTAGAGTTTTATAAGTGAACCTGTCCCACAGGCAGATTACCCCGCAGAGATATTTTACCTCGTTCCCCTGGTTAGCAGAAGCAAGAAATGGTGTTTCTAGCTTTAAGGAGTTGTAACACATTTCACTCGTTTCACCTGTGACTCCCTGCACTGCAGCTCCAGGACAGGCGGTACCCAGCCTCCAACTTCTAAGTCACCCTGCGCAGCTTTGGAGCAACACCAAAGAGGCTCAGGGATGTTTTTTCAGGGAACAGTGAAATCCTCCTGCATGCTCTCAGTGAGCTAAGAGAAGAAAGGCGGGCTTTGAAGGAGAGGGTTCTGTAGATCTACCCCTTCATAAATCATGCTTTCAGCATCTTTTATTCATTATAACTGTCAAAGTAGAAAGGAAAGAGAATCATAGAATAATCTGGCCTTCAGACTAAGAATCTTGAACAAATTCACCTTGGTAAAATACCCCATCTGTGCTGTGGCACAACACATCAGCAGGTTAGCTGGAAGGTCTGGCTGGTATGGCTGAACAGGCAGTTTGAAACCCAGAATATCAAATGCCCTCTGTTTTGATGCTCTTGAGTACTCTTGTCTTATTTTCTCCGCTAAAGTAGCAGTTATGCAGGTCTGACTAAACACCATGGAAACTATTTTCCTGAGGTTTCCCCCAGCGTTTGGAACAGTTTGCTGTACAACATGCTATCTCTAATTGCTGGCAAGCAAAATTACTTTGAGCAACAAAAAAAACCTAAATCAAATTTGAGAGGGTAATTAAAAAAGTCAGAATACTCAAGAGAAAACCTTCTTTTTTATTTTTATTTTCAGTGGAGATAGAAAGTAGGGAGGAGATTCTCCTATCTATTTTAATTATAAATTAATGTTAGAAATGAGAACTTAAAGGATGCTGCTGGGGGGAAAAAAAAAAGCAAAGCCAATTTAAAAAGTAAAGACTTTTTGTTAGCAGAAATCAAAACTACAAAATGCAAAACTTCCACTGTAGAAAAACTGGACTGATGGAATGATGATACCTGGAGGAAGCAAAGGTTTAATTGCTTCATTTTGATAATGAAGGTAGATCTTTCATATTTACCTATTCATACTGAGAAAATACTGTCCATCAAAAGCTGCAATTTCATATAGATCAAAACATGACATAACACGGGAAGTGTGTAAGGGATCAAGGTTTGTTTTGTGAGGAAAGGGTGAGTGCAAAGAGGTTCTGCTTCTCAAGGAGAACGCAGGTCACCAGCTACACAGAAGAAAGATAAATAGGACTGAGGTGCTAGAAAAAAGCTGGTATCAGTGATTCTCCTATTTTATTCCTTTCCCTTTCCATGAGAGCCTGTATTTACATTCTATATCTGATGTTAAAATTCTGCCTACCAGATGTGGCAAACTATTGATGATGTAAATATCTTCCAGTGGATTCAAAGAACACCAAAGATGGACACAAGCATTTACTGAACAAGAGGATAGATCAGAAAACAAAAACATCACTCTCCACACACACCCTTCCACCCCCAAAATCAGAAGAATTATAGGAAGTGTGCCTAGGACAGAATACCTTTCTTTTGCTGGCTGAGCCTTCTGGCTGTTTGAGTAAGTTGCACTAGTGGGTAATGCCCCCCAATTTGACTGTCCCTCTGGTCCTTATGAAGAGAGTCCAGAAGGTTTTTGGTTTTGAGAATTCCCCCCCCCCCCCTAAGTCTATGACAAGATCCTTTATGATTATTATGCTGTGCTTCAACACAGGTCACAGCTATGATATCACAGGCTGAGTCCATACATGCAAGACCCAGGGAGATTAATTTTACCGCGTAAGAAACTCAAGGGCCAGTGTGATTCATCAGCAATCACTGCTGGTTCCTGTTTACACCAGAGCTTTAAAGAAACTTAGCAACAAACAAGATATGATGTAGGATGAGTTCCTTGTCCCTGACAGTGAAATAAAAGATTTGGCGAAAGTTAAAAGGCTTCAAAGGAAGAGGCTGAACTCTGAGAAACCATCTGCAAAGTGATGGATGTAGCTGTCCCCAGTTTGGCTGGAGAAGTGTTTTTTGCAGAAAGGTAGGACTTGTTCAGAGAAAAAAAGTGGTCTTAAGAATAGGGCAATGACAGCTGTATTTGCTAACCAACAATTTCAAGCATATTTTGATGCCAAAATTGTTGAATGCTGCCTAAATCAAGGCATCTGATGACAAAAATGCCCATGGCAAACAACATTCATTGTAAGTACTCAGTGCCTTTGCAAATTAGGATACTTTTTCAGCAACTGAATACCTAAATATAGATTTAAGTACACATGCTTAGAAAAGATCACCAGTCTACATTTATGTAGAACCTAATTCTGCCACTCTTAGTGATGAGAGGTAGTAGCTGAATACACGAGTGATCTTGTTAAATAAATTTTGCTTTCAGCTTGAGTTATACTCTTAGGATTAGGTCCAAAGATATTACAAAAGAAATATCAAAAAATATTTATGAAAGCAGGAAAGCATACAGAGGAGCATCCAAAGCTTGTTGTGTATTTGTAAACTGACATGCAAGGCAAATGAAAATAAATCTAATCCAAGCCCAAAGGCAAAACTGGCTTTCTTATTGATACAACAAAAGCAATGACTAACAAGCCACCGCTCTGGTCTTGCATTTCTACAACATATATTTCTGTAAGCTTGGCATCACTGAATTGCTCACAAAACACTGAAAAACAAAACTTGCCAAGCAACAGTTTGCTGGAGTGGGTTTGGTTTTGCTTTTTTTTTTCTTTTCTGCATCATTGGTGAAATAAGCCTCCATCAATGACCCCATTACTTTGTAATCCTAGATGTGTTACCAGGCAACCATTATATCCAAGAGCACCTAGCTTGCCCCACTCTAAAAATAACCCAAACCTCCCAAATCCTTCTACTCCATGCACTAATGAAAGTGGCATCTTTCTACTGCTAAATGCTTACTCAGGTATTTTCCTTAAAATTTTCACAGTGGCAAAATGCTGATTATCCTTTCCTGAACATGCTGGTCTTCAGTTCACAATGTGATCAGTTAACAGGCTCTAGCTGTATATATTTATATTTTCATTCAACTATATACTTCAAATGAGACTGTATTTGGAAACTAAAGTCAACAATTCAGAAGCTAGTAGCAATGTCAACAAATGTAGTATGAGTCAAAAATGTATAAGATCTGGATGACGACACCAAAAAAATTATCACAAGCCAAATACACTTTTGTATCTTCAATGCTATACAACTCTGAAACAGTAAATTAGAATCATAGAATCATTAGAATGATTTGGGTTGGAAGGGACCTTTAAAGGTCATCTAATCCAACCCCCCTGCCATGGGCAGGGACATCTTTCACTAAAACAGGTTACTCAAAGCCCCGTCCAACCTGACCTTGAATGTTTCCAAGTGTGGGGCATCCACAGCTTCTCTGGGAAACCTGTTCTAGTGTTTCACCACCCTCATTGCAAAAAATTTCTTCCTTATATCTAATCTGAATCTACCCTCCTTTATTTTAAAACCATTACCCCTTGTCCTATTGCAGCAGGTCCTCCTAAGAAGTCTGTCCCCATCTTTCTTATAAGCTCTCTTTAAGTCCTGAAAGGGCATAATAAGGTGGCCCCGCAGCCTTCCCTTCTACGGGCTGAACAACCCCAACTCTCTCAGCCTTTCTTCACAGGAGAGATGCTCCAGCCATTGGATCATTATTGTGGCTGAAATTTGTATGTAGCTTTTCTGAGGTATCACCAAAAGATGCATACTTAGCATTTAGACAATTTAAAAAATGAGAGTAATGTTTTCTGAACATTTTCTTAAGGCAGACATCATGTACCAATGAACTCCTGAATTTGGTGGATTGAGACCAAGAATAAGTTGAAGAAATTGCAAAAGTGCAACTAATGATGCTAGAAGAAGTAGCAACTAAATGGTAGTCAACATCTTCTTGCCCATGTAGGGGGTCCTACATAAAAGTAGAACTTTCCAACAAAATCAAAGCCCTGCAGTTAATCACACATGATCCTAAGTTTCTACAGATGAGCTCTAGAATTTAATGTGGAGGACAAAAACCCCATTCCAACTGGGCTTGACTGTGAAACTTTAGTCAGACTGGAAGATGAGGTGTAAGAGACTTCTCGGTGCGCTATCCATCAAAACCTGATAACCTGAAACCACTGTGCAATTAGCAGCTGCCAGCACAGTCTTGCTGATGGACTCTCAGCTAGTAGTAAATCCAGCACAAGCAGAGAAATGTCCACCTATGCTGGGCAAACATTTTCCTAAGAGGAAAGCATCACTGCCATACATTACCCTTTTTGCACCCTGAATTGAGCTTTTTCCATGGAAGAGTCTCTGGTTCCTGTGCCACTAGGAACTCTTTACCAGCTTAATTTAGGATTATCAACCAGAAGTTTTTAAGTTAAGTATGAATATGGATCTTCACACATTTCTGCAAGCCTGAACAGGGTGTCCTATCACACTACAGAATGGTCTCAATGCTTGATCAGTCACTCCTTGAGTCTCCCCCCGATCGATGCCTAAAAGGGTCCGTGGAATTTGGCAAAGCCAGAGACATTCAAAGCAACAGATGTCTAGCAGCAGCAGCGGCAACTAGGGCATGAAAATGCACTCTGGAGCAAGGAATAGAAATGCAATAAGCAAAGTACTTATACAAGCCTAACAAAAATCTTCAAGAGAACTAGCAATGATACTTCAGAGGCAAGTAAACATGTCAGTGGAATGGCAAAAGGGAGACAAATGAATGACACTGTACACTTGGAAGCCAATCTGCTTTACGGTATGTTTAAACTCCAAGGTAGATTAACCAACAAAGAACAAAACTTCTGTTTTCTGAAGAAATTGCACAGAAAAAAACAAGAGGAATCACGAAGCACTCAAACCTGCCATTTTTTAACAGGCCAGCATAGTTCCATTTTGTTCTCTCATTAGCACATTTGTTAAGTGGAAGGGCTCCTCACATGGGCATAGACATGAACAAAACAGGGCGTTCACAGGCTGGATTCAACCTGGGGGGGCGGGGGGAAGAATGCTCTGAGAAGCAGAGCTCTGCTGTGACTCTGGGGTACCCTGAAAGATTACAGCCAGCTAGAAGGGAAAAAATAGTGTTGGCTGGAACAACCTGGCATCTGGAAAAACATTGCATCCCCTGTGTAGCCCAGGAAGTGGAAAAAATGAACAATGAGAAAATATCTGTTTCTCTAGAATTAAAAAAAAAAAAAAAAAAGAACTAAAAACATACTTAAAATGAGTAGTTTTTCAACACCCAGACCTATATGTTCTGAGATATGATTTGTAGTCACTGAACTCAGTGACAGCTCCTGATTCTGTTTAAATATCTAAATGACCCCATGGAGGACTTTCCTGCTCTGATTTTCTATGAATCTATGTTAATATTAGTGGTGACTAGCAAGGCCAGTTCTAAGCATTTTGAAATTGGTTGGGCTTTCTATCAGCTTAAAATGTCTTCAGTCAAGCCCTTTTGTCCTGAATTTTGAGATAAGAAGTCATTGATATTATAGAATCATTAAGACAACAGCAGGAAGATATGTTCCTGATGGGTTTTGTTCCTGGTAATACCTTCCTAAAAATTTGAATTAATGCATGCCAATTGTTATTAACGCAATCTCTTATAAAACAGAATTATTTAATTGGCTAACAGGAATACATTTATAAGATCTAATTGATACAACAGTAGAACTGTTCACAGTGACATTTTAATCTATGATAAAACACAGAAACTTAATTTTAAGTGTATTTGTGGCTGAACTGGAGTCATAGAACTATATGAACCAGAGGTATAAAATCTAATATGCAATTATCCATTAAATTTTTCTGTGTTAACATGTAGAAAACCAAGGCTTTTACAATTATATCATATTTTGTCAGACCACCCTAAGAGTTACCATACTGCAATTTAAGTAGCATAGCTGAGACAAGAGCTGAGCAATGAAGGCAGTGTTCCATCAGGTTGAATTAAACTCTCTTAGCCTGATACATGTGTGGTTTACAGTAAACCCAGGAAGCACAATTAGTCCCACATAGTTAAATACGAAACTATATTCTGGCTATATTCAAGGTCAAGCAGTGCCCTGCTTAGTTAAGGTATGACCCAGCCAGTTCTAGAAGCCAGCACAAAATATATAGTGTCTTGTACCATTGTGCACCACAGTCCAAATTTCCCCCTGAGAAAGGAGGAGTATAGATGATTTCTATAATGGACAAGCTCTTGCATCAGACAAGCTGATATACTGCCTCTGAGAACAGTAACTAATTCACAGTTTGAAGGAACTAAGTGCAAGGTATGTAAGACCGCATGCATGTGCCCATACACACACACAAAATGTGTCATGGATACCTCTTTGCTGATCTAACGTCTACCCAGTTATCAGACTGAAGATCATCAGCATTGTTGTAAGAGTATACATTTGCTGGCTTGCTAAATCCACCATCTAATTGTAACAGTTTCTCTAATTTATAAGTTTATAGTATTATTTAGACAAACTCAAATACTATATTGTATAAATGACATGGCAAAATTGTAATGCTTGGCTTACTGAAATGTAAGACTACTTTCTCTCTGCCCAAGGTATTAAAAAAGAATTGTAGTCGGGAATCTGCATGGTTTTTTGAAAAGTCTCATCTCTCCCTGACACTACAGATCTATGGCTGGAATGTTTCAGATATTAAAGGGAATGAGAAATCTGTTTTTATCAGGCTTTGCATCACAATTTCTTCTGTGACATCTTTTTTTTTTTTCTTGTTGGCTCATTGGGACTTTTTCTAGTGCCAAAATTGTTCAGAGGGCTTTATATTTAACCATAATAAAATGCCTTTCCAGATGGGTGGCAACCTGGATTCTTTCTTTCCTTCTCATGTATTATCACCAGTGCTGGTCAAATTCCACTTTTGGATAAATTTCAGCCACCCTCTCTTATTATGCTTCAGTAGCTGCATCTTAACACACTTGACTCTTCTGTTCATGGTAAACAACAAAGAGAAGAATTCACTTCTCTCCCTTGTTTGAATCAACTCTGAATGTTGCTCGAGGAACTGCTATGTATATCGATACTATAGCAACTCTATTTTCCTTCCTTCTGTTCATTAATACTGAAACACAGGGCAGATTTTTGTCTCTATGAAACCCTTCTAAAAGCATTAGATACAGTCTGAGTCTCAAGACTTCTGCACAAAACACTCTGATAAATAGGTGTTAATAGTTTGCAGTCAACTTTCAGTGCTTACAGCAAATAGTGTAAATTGTAAAAAGCATACAAATGGAATCCTGTAAATCACTGTGAATGCTATGGAAGACTGCAGATAAATTTTAAATAAAAGCTATTATACAGTAAACCTACTGATGTTCCTCACACAGAATCTCTACTTTGTTGCTGTGATACATGTTCAAATGCAAAAGTTTCAGCATTTATGCCTCTATATCTAGGACGCGTACGTAAACACATTCTTCTCTTGTCTTCTTCCAAATAAAATGTCTCTGTATTTATAACCCTATATAATACATAATGTGTGCTCATTTTGCATCTTTTTGTCACTGTAAATCCAGTCTTTTTCATGAAGATTTTGCTTTCTAGTGAAATACACAACTGGAGCTTGTTAAACCAAAGACATAGTTTAACTAGCTTCTCTGCAAAGACAGGGCAGATGTTGACGAGGGACCACGCCAGCTCAGAAGCAAAAGCCGCACAGAAGTATCAAAACAATGTGTGGCCCTTGCTGACAAGTCTACACAGATCTGGAGACTGAGCTGCTATCTCTAGTAAATGTTATTTGTGTTAGGCCGTATGTTGGTGTGGGCATACTCGTAAGAAACTTGTTTGTCCTTAGCTACAAGACAAAATAGCTCAGTTAAGCAGAGACCCCCCATAAGGGACAAAAGAATAAAACTCCTCGGATCCATCACAAGTTTTGTACTTTCAGCATGTAAGCCATCAACTGGCCCCAACACACTGATATTCTGGTATTGGTTAGATCCCCAGTATTCTTCTGAAAGGAGAAATACTAAGAGAGGATGCAAAAAAATGTGCACTTCTGAAATACCACACAGAGACTAGGTCACATTTTACCCTGGAGCAAACCCACTGGTTTTGCTAGCAGAGAATTTGGTTCCCCAAATAATTCCCCAAATCAGACTCTCTCCAGATGAGACAACACTAAACATACCTGTCTGCTTTCTGGAGATGAGGGAATCTGTGACACTGACATACAAAGCAGCACCCATAAACAGAAAGCCATGTCCTCCTTGCTTCCAGGCCCATGCTCCTTCTGTGAGGACACACAGATTGGTGAAGTTTAATTTGTTAATGATAATTGTCCAAAAATAAATGTAGGATGAACTTCTTAACCTGTAAAAAACACATTGTGTCATGAGCAGGAGAAGAAGGAAGGAAACAAGTAATAAAGAAAGTGAGGGCAAGGAACTGGAGTGGCCAGGTTCAGTGTTTCTAAAAGATCAGACTGTAAATTGAGAAAAAAAGAAGATCCAATTAGTGGAGATCAAAGAACAAAAAGTCAGTAAATTAAAGAGATGACAAAGAAGTAGAACATGGCAGTAGTGTTAATCATGTGCAGCTATGTGAGATTGTATGAACCTGCATGAGAGAAAATGAACAGTGAAGTGGAACAAACTGGGAAGTCCTGCAGGACCCGTGGGAGGAACCCAGGGCTAGTAAAACATACAAAAGAACAGGTTTTGTTCTTGTTTTAGTATATTTTATTGCACAGGCACTAGTTACAAATGAATACAGTTGGCTTGTCTACATCAAATTGATTAGAAGTGCTTTGCTGATGTTTTCCTCTCTAACCTCAGACTACTTAACCTCATACTTAAAAAGTATTAACTACTGCTACATCTTGACTTCCTCCTCCTGGCAAGGTCCAAGTTAGATCAACTCACGTGCTATGCTTGGCTTCAATGTTGCAGAGTTCAAAAAATGGTAATGGGATAAATACCATAAATATCACAATGGGGTAAGAACGGTCATCCTAAGAGGAGCAAAATTCCAGGAGACCAGAGATCTGGCACTGGCTGCGGCTTCTATTCTGAAACACGGTCAGATATACCCACGGGACCTATATGTTCTCTGCTATGTTAATAGCAGCCATCAATCTTCTGCAGAGCTGTCACACCGTTAAAAGCAGGGAGCATTCCGCAAAGTAGCGTATCAAGAGCTCTTAGAAATGCAGATGAAGAAGTTTAGGACAAACACACAGCTATGAAATTGCTTTTCATTTTCAGACTCGGATAAGTAACCACAATCTTTCTAAACATGCTCAGATTGCCTAACAAACATTCAGTTTCAAACCAATGTTTCTAATTTCAAAACATTTCATTAACTGAATGTTGTCTCCATCAAGTTTCTATTTTCCTCATTCCACCAGCCTCGTGAAACTATTTATGACTTTCATTAGTCTAAAATTGAATTAAGCCCTAACTTCGTGCTTTGAAGCACATGAATGGATTACGCAGGGGCTCCTCACTTTGGAATGAAAGCTTTGCAGTGAATGGAAGTCACATCCAACTGTTCATTGTCAACATGATATTCTGCTTACCTGCACAGCTGGTCGAGGAATCTGTGGTGACTTTCCTGGAGATGCCCTGGTGTTCTGCTTTTCTTCCTCTATGGGCTAGTTTCTCTCTAACTCTTCATGCACTGGCCTTGGACCTTGTAAGAATAAAAAAAAATACTCCAAACCCCCAATAAACGAATAAAAAACTTCCCCCTCACCCATTTCTCCTATTTTTCCAATGAAGTTTGAGCTTTCAGCAGATGTGGAGAAGATGGCTCTGTACAATACACCAGTTATAGGCACTGATAAGGAACAAGACAGACAGTTTTAAAAGGAGACACAAGCCAGGAAAACAGCAGTGAGAAAGCTCTGTGCAGCTGTTTTAGAGTTATTCCTAAACTTATTAAATGGACCAGTTCAGCAAATTTGAGCAGAGGAAACATCAGAGAGCGCTTCTCAAAGCTTAGAAATTCAGAGGCCTCACGTGAGCTCTCTAGTGTACTAGCAAACAGCCTCAGGACAGTGAACGTTGCCGAATATGGATGAGGTGACTCTGCCTGATGCATTTCTCAGAGGGCCTGGAGGGACCATGGCGATGAGCTCTCTAATGTACTAGCAAATGTTGCCGAATATGGATGAGGTGACTCTGCCTGGTGCATTTCTCAGAGGGCCTGGAGGGACCATGGCGTGGGTCCTCTGCCCCCAGGTGCTGATGGCTTCATCAAGGAGCAGGGCCGAAAAAGCACCCTGTGGAGCAGTTTGGGGAGGTGTTCAACACTGTCATTCTGAGAAATGGTGAAAACATATGTGCTTTCCTGATTGTGCCTAAAGGCAATGTATGTGAGATCAGCTTGCTCTGTAGCGTGTTGGAGAATTCCCTGTGCTCTGGCCTGCAGTTTCTTACTGCTCTGCCTGAGGGGGATAGGAGGAAGAACTGACAGCCTGTAAGAAAAAGTAAAAGAAAAAAACAACCCACATGCATACCTGACACTCCTTCCTTTTTTTCAGTGGTCCTTGCCTCGTGGCTTGTGCTGTTTGCCTTGGCTCAGAGAGCACAGATTGCTCTCTCCAGGATGTCTGTGTCCTCCTCATACCTTTCCTTAACAAGTATGTCACAGGGCTGTGCCTTTCCTCTTTCTCCAAGGTCTTCAGGATGTTCCTTGTCCTTCACAACATGGATAGGTAGCCTTGCCCAGCTGGCATCCAGTCCCAAACAATACCACCAAATTTGGATAGGCCCTCAGGTCCTCTGAAGGCTTCCTATGGCTGTGGCAAAGCTGCCTTAATTCTTTCATTTCCTTTATCTCCTTCCAATGTTTTCACCTAGAGGCAATTCTGTTGGTGGACTTTCTGAGAAAGACAGATAGTGGATACCCAGGAAATGTTTCCCAAATAAGGCAACCACTTAAGAATGCAGCAAAATGCTCCCATTTTTGCATTTGTATTCTCACAAAGTTGGGGGAGGAATATCTTAGAACAGGCCAGGGATGGAAACAGTCATAGGAGCATAAGAGATGACCTCCTTGGACAGACCAGTGGTCTGTCTATTCCTATTTCTGTTTCTGAGAGTGGCACCAGGAAAGTTTGTCTAAGAGCATGAGATCCTGACCCCTTTCTGCAGTCCATTCCTTTGTATGCTCAGAGGCACCTTCACGTACTCCTACTCCAAGTAACAGACAGGCTTGAGGTCACTGTTAACTCAAGCGAATGAAATTCAAAATTGCAAGCAAAGTGCCATGGCACAGTCATGGGCACAGGGACCTGGTGGGGTTCTCAGCATCTCTGGCCTCAGAACTATACCATGAATTCCCATCTGACACTGTGACAGTGACGTGTCCTGCCTGGCCCCCAGACCCTTCTCAATAAATCCTTCTTCTAAATGAGCATAACCAATTCGTCAGCAGTGGACAATATGGTGTAAACCAGCTGTCACCTTGTTTCCAACCCTACAGCCCAGGCGGGTGCCCTGAGAGATGCACACTGCGGGCAGGCACAGGTGTGCCCCCCATAAAAACAAATGTGCAACCCTTAAGGCTTACAACAATAGCGGTGTGTACAATTATCTCTGTTGGTTGAGAGACTGACCTGTGTCCTATTAATATTTATAGATTTAAATTTTTAATACAGCAGACCCATCCCCAGGAGCTGGAGAGGACAACTAGGCACCTACAACTCACCCTGCTGCTGTGCATCGCAGACATCTGTTTCTGCCTCAATTTGCAGTATTACCTAGCATTTGTAAGCCATGGTTAATCAGCCATCGGCATGGCAAACGTAAATAAGGCTGTGTAACAGCATGGCCATGTTCCAGTGGTTTTCCAGTGCAGCTGACTGGGAGAGGAGCGAGTGAAGAAGGAATCACATTTCTGTAGACACAGCCCTGATGGACCTGTGCTATGCATGGTGTCCAAGCTCCTCTCTGCGGTCAAGCCACGTGCATATCTTTCACACGGGCCACCCCTCATGGATGTAACTAACTAGCTACCCTGCCTGAGCTGGAGAGTGCTCAAGGGATGAGAATTTGGATCAGGCTGCAAAGGGCCACATATCTTCTACTACAATGAAGAGCCTGTTTTTTTTCTAGCCAGAAATAAGGCCAATGCTACCTGCACCCAGAAACTGCTGACACATCTAAGAGGAATTGCTGCTGAGGAGCCAGCTGTAGCTTTCTAGCCCTTCAGGTCTGCTTTATGCTGATGTGCATCACTGAAAGCCCTCTCACAACCCGCTCAGCTTCCCCTTTCCTGGGGATGTGCATACCCAGACTGTGATAACCCAGGAGTTTCCTTCTCATCTCCTGCATGGCAACCACCTCTCTGTTGGTATTGGACACATTTGGCATACACTGTCCTGGTCTTTTCAGTCCCTTGAAAAGCAGTTTCATGGTTCTGACCTCTTGATACCATCAAAGTGGTGTAAAGGAGCAAGGCTGCAGAAGGTGACTTTGGCTGCTGTTACTCATAAACACCTTTATGCCATGCCTTTGTAAAGCTGATTCCAGCACGTTGACTTGTTAGATTGAAATAGGAACGTTTTCTTCCCAAAAGACAACCACAAACCCCAGGATTAATACAAGATTTCTTGTCCTTATCCCTCATCCGAAAAAAAGGATCAAAATTTCCTTTATCAGATGACGGCTTTTTAACATGTCTGTTTTGCTCTATGCCATAATAACAAATGTGCAACCCTTAAGGCTTACAACAATAGCGGTGTGTACAATTACCTCTGTTGGTTGAGAGAGTGACCTGTGTCCTATTAATATTTATAGATTTAAATTTTTAATACACAACAATTCTGCATTATTGAACAGGTGACTTCCTGCATTTTAATGGTTATGGAGTAGGAGTGGGCTCTTTGTAGTTAACATTGCAATAAATTTTTCATGATTAAATAAAAAGTTGTTACCTCTAACTTCCTCAAACAAAATCCCCTCGGACAACACGTTGGTGCAATGGTGAAGAATTCTCTCAAGACATATATGATATTACATTTGTGGTAAATTTGCTTACAGGATTTATATTTATGGTATATAAGGATTTTCCATAGCTGGAAATATTTAGTAAGTTTCTTTTTAAAGTTGCTGAATTATTCAAGCATCAGTTTGGGATTCAGTTTTGGAGACAACTGGATTCGTATTTGCAAAATTGATCTTTGTGTTTTAGAAGGTTCATATTGACAAAATAAGATTCAAAATGTTCACTTGAGTTGGCATCTTGGACTAGGACTGGGATGTAGATTCAGGCTTCAATTCATTTATTTTGAAATCAAGCCCCTTGCTAAAGGCTTTACTAATAGCTGCATTGTAAAGAACTTGTATTTTAGAGGACAATGTGGGATTTCAAGACCTCTGAGGTGTTATATAAAAATATGAACCATTTGGCATAAGATGAGGTCAGGCCATTTCTTAGGAAAAAAATGTGCATTTAGGCACTACAGTCACTGACATTTTTCTTCTTCTCAATCAACTGAATATTGTCAAGGTCTGGTTTGTGTGTTTATGTGGTAATAGCACCTTTAGGGGCAGCAGAACACAAGAACAGTGAAGAAGAGTTTCTCTGCAATAGCAAACCTGGTACTGTTTCATTTTCAGATGGGTCAGGACCTTCACAGTGCCACTCAGGTGGGCTGGTTTTGCATTAAGAAGTACTTTGCTCTTCAAATAATGGAGTGAATTCAATGAATTTTCACTTAGGAAGAAAAGGATACCCCAGGTCAATACAGGAATCACAATCTAGTCTAGTATCATCTGGTATAATTTTCTCAGGTTTGCTTTCAATGTACAATTTGTACTGCATAAGACTTAGTCATGTCAAGGTTTTTGATTTCAAAAATAGGAATATGATTTGAATTAGGGTTATTTGGATTATTTTAATGGTGCAATCCTCAACTTGAAAAATCTGTTCAAACCCAAAACCTGTTTCCAATATCTGCTTTCTTTTACAGCTATTTTTTATTTGTAACTTCTGAGTATAAGTAAGTCCAGCTCATCTTATATTATTGTTGGAATATAGTTATGCCTGTGAGCCAAGGATTCAGCTGATGGATTTGCCACCATAATTCTTTATTTGCAGGATATCATGGCTCTATTTACCCACAATGAATGTAAAAGAAGATATAATTCTTGCAATCTGTGCGGAATAGTTGCTGTTGCTTTGACAGCATCTCACACTAACTGAAGAAAATTGGTCACATGTATGCTTATGAGGTATATTTCAATATTCAGGATGGTCAAGAATGGTCAATAATTCATAACTGTATATTCTGAATTTGGATCGTGGTACCATCATAGAAGGTGCATCACAGAAGATTCCTCCAGTTTTAGAGAAGAAATGTTTACTGAGGAATTTGGAAACAGAGCAACCCAAACAGTTTTATTATCTATCCTGTGGTGTATCTTCATCCCAGTGACAGTCAGATGAATGTACTTGCACACAGTGGCTGAAACAGCTAATAAACATTTCATGGCACTCAATGAAAGGGATTGTATTATTTTAGATTCCTTCCTGATGCTATTCTCGTGTTGACTTCACTGAAAGCAATGTTTGTTAGTAGACAACTGAGAAATTAAATGTGTTCCTAAAGCAAAACAACAAACACCACTAGCCCAGTTACGCTACACTTAAAGCAATTACAATTATTAATAAAGTATTTAGGATGCAATGTTTCCTTTTGAGCTCTGATTTCACAGCCCCTGAAATGCATCCCTTTCTGTGAAGCTCAATTTAATTTTATTTTTTATCTTCACTTGCAAATAAATATTTTGTTTTCCCTCTAGGTGTGAGTCAATTTAAGAACCTAATCAAAGATCAGAGCTTTCTGTGTATATGGAGTATAATAAACATATGCCATCTTCCTGAAAAAGCGTACCGAAACAGAGTAACACTTAAAGACAGGCACTGCTATATTTCGTATCTGGACGCTATAAAAAATAGCAAGATGCCCACCTTCATTAGACAGTGCTGTAAAACAAATACCAGGCAATAATATTATTTCCTTGCATCTTCAAAAATGCAAGCTGGCAAGCTCTCCTGGGATGTGATTAACAGCTTGTCAGCTGGGGGTTCTTACAAATGAAATTATTTCTTTAGCTATTAACCTTTGATGGCATCAGTAATTCCCACATCTAGGACACAACAGGGTCCGGTAATGGACATGGAGGAGGAACGCACACTGACTCATGCTGCAAGCAGCCACTCCGAAATGCAGACTTTTGGAGGGGTTTACCTTCCATGTCAACAGCTAAGCAAAAGCCAAGTTTTCAGTAGCAGTCAGTAGCTCGTAGCTCCCACAGTCATGCTATGGGGAGATTTTCAGAAATATTCAGGCACCGGCTCCTATGAAAAATCTACTTATTGCTTGAGGTGCTCAAAACAGCTGCAGTCTTCTAATGAGCTGCCCCTCACAGACATTCCTCAGCCTCAGGGAACAGCAGCTCAAAGGCACTGCCTTACTCTGCCATTCCTCTGCCATTATTTTCACCTACCCCTTCCCTCACGAGGCTTTGCTGCCTGCGTTTTACTGCTGTCACAGCTCGTTCCTATTTCAGCGGTAAGCGTGGACTATTTTCTTTTGTGCCTGCCCAGCAGAGTGGCATTCTCTTCCTGCTCGAATCCTCCGGGCACGACTCCAATACAAGGAACGTCTGTTTGCAAATTACCCTAGCGCTGGGAGACAGTGATATACGACCTTTCACAATATTGGGCAAGGTATTGATGACAGTCATTGATCCCATTTTTGAGTGACTGTCTCACCTAGGAAGACAAGTGAAATAAAAAATCTGACAGTGTCTGCAAAAAAGCCTGTGCCTGTTCGGAGACATCAAAAGCTTTTTTAGGTTTTTTTGTTCACCTCTTGGCCTCAGCAGGGTTAGCAGATACCATAATATTGTTCATCTGTTTTTTAAAGAGAGCCTTCTTCTATGCAAATAACTTGTTTGTTTGCTTGTTTTCGTTTTGGATACACAAGAGACAACTGGTTCTCATGCAACCCTTTACTTGTGTAGCAGCCCTCCGTGACAGGGCCACTGCTCCCCCAGGTAGGAGATACTTTGCAGATGAGGCGACAGGACCTGTGAGTATGTTTTCTAAGGCTAGGTCTACACATTACATACACAGTTTTCTGTTTTGGAAGAAGCTTTTCTAGTTTTTAAATGGGTAATCACCTATAGAAATCAGTTATTCTTTCTTTGTGTCATTTTACTGGGACATCATTAGTGGCTGGTTTTCTTATTATTAACAGACAACTTAAGACTGGCTCCCAAACAGCAAGTGATAACAAAATACCACCTTCTAAGTCAGCTTTTAATACTTTCAGACTCACAAGTGCAACATATGGTGTTACCTGAAAATAAATGTTGCATAAAAATGTTTTAATTTCTTTTTGAGCTGCACTGCATACATGTACTGAGAGTATTATAGCTACTTAGGTGAGGTTCTGTAATGACAACCTATTTCTGAAGGTGCATCTGACATACAGATAGTCATTGGCAGAAATTTGCCTATAAATAATGGATTTAGCATGTATACATGGTAATGCAGGGTAATGAAGATGTCGGCCTTGGCAGCTGAATTCATGTTAAAATGGAAAAATTACTCTGCATTTCATTCTTAGATCTGCAAAGCCAAACAGATCTCTGGTATCACCTGGGCAGGGAGATGTAGGTCAGAACAGGTTGCTGGGAGGATGCAACAAAGAGTTTAAATAGATATTTTCAGGCAGAGAACAGAGCAGTGAAGGAGATGGCTGAGAAATTTAAGTATCAGTTCTGCAAAAAATGTGAATGTTGAGAAAATGTTTTCATACTGAAGCTGAAGAAACCAATCAACGCTGATTCTGTGCAAGAGGTTTCCCATGCAGGAGATGCTCAGTTGCCCGATACACTCCATCTCCCAAAGGATAATTCTGTTTTCCCTCTCATCCATAGGGCTTAGTGACACTTGCTATACTGCTTATGAGACATGCTGTGCAGCATTTCTCCGTTAACAAATCAAAAGATATCACATTTCACTGATTTTTTTTCCCCTTTAAAATTTAATTTACACATTTAGTATGGTATAAGAAATCCTTCTTTGTTAAGGTCAGCAACTCCGCAGTCAGCCTTCATAAAACACTTCCCTTAGCCTTCCCGGGAAATGCTGTGCCTCCTTGTTCCCCTTGCCAATACTTCAGACTGCAAAACATTGCCCAGGTTATCTGAGGCAAACCAGTCCCATCTTCGTGTCCAGTCAGCGTTTCCTCATCCTTAGGCTCCCCGCTTATTATTCTTGATTAGTTGATAACAACTGACAAATGAAAACATTTTAAGGTCTGAAGGATGTCTCACTGGAGTCCTACTTTCTTTATAATTCTCCACCTTTAGAACAAAGCCAAGCAAATCTCCCACTCCAGTCCCATCATTTGAACATTCACATGTCTGGACGTAAGCCACGAACAAGCCCAACCAGGTCCATATAGAAATGTCACAATCTATATTCTCTCCCCTCTCCTGCTATTGCCCCCTAACGCTTGACAAAATAGGCACAGCAGAAGTGAAGAGCAAGTTAACCAAGTTTCTCTGGTTTAGTGAATGCAAAGTCACGTTTTACTTATCACCTAGTCACCAAAGCATTAAATGGAAATTTGGGGCTCCTGTGTCCCTGAAAGCCCCGAATTTTAGCCACCTTGTTGATAAAAAAAGAGAAACGTGGCACAAGGCATAGTTCAAGCAGAGCCTCCCCAGCTGGGACACCTCCCAGGTTTCTCATCTCAGAGCTCTGGCTCCAGAGCGAAGCCTGGACTTGCCCATCCTGCCACCTGCAATGCTCGAGCAGCACCAGCCCATGCAACCTGGGGATTTTATAAAAACTGAGTGCACTGGCGACCCATCCTCCTTGGAGCGACTACAGGCTTCCACTCACCTCTGCTGAAGAAGAAGGAAAGAGATTCCCTGCGCAGGCACCTCCACGGTCAATGAACTCATCCGGTCACCTCTCACTGTCAGGGAAATATGCTGGCACCAAACACACAGAAATGAAAGCAAAAGCCTGTCCCTGTCGGACCAATCAAGCCTGACAATTGTCTTGTGGTGGATGCCAGAGAAATTCTGAATATTTTGGCAGAAACGCCGGCTTTTTCTAGGTGAGAATCTGCCTACATAGGATTTATGCAAACATTTCCTCACTTGGTCTGTAACCACCCCTTCGCAGCTAAGCAGTTCAGCGTTATCGCCAATTCTTTACATAGTTCTGAGTTTAAAATACTACCACTGCCTAAAATAAAAGGAATTTCAGTTGCAGTGCTCTCTGAAATGAAAGAGGTGGAAGCCAGTTTGACAGCTTAAGCTGATAGCTGAGATACTGCCTCACCAGCATTTTTGGCACCTGGCCTAGGGAGGAAGTAACGAGAGGAAGGGAAGGGACAAAGAGAAAGAAGGAATAAAGGAGGGTGTGAGCGATCCAGTCCACTTAATATGATGACAAATGTTCCCTATAAAGAGAGCTTTGTAGCCAGTGGAAAGAACCGTGCTTTTCAAATGCTACAGAGGGCATTCTCATTCCCCAAACAGAGGCACTCTTCCTCCACATTGACAGCACAGGGGACTCGGGTGTTTTCAGGGAGCGATGAAGTACACAAAATGAATTTCCTCTCTTCCTCGGAGAGTACAAAGAGATAGTGCAAAATATCAGATACTTTTTCTCACTTGGAGTATGGTCCACTTGATGGTCTTCTGAGTACAGGCACCCACTGGAGAAAAGCATAACGTTGAGGGATCACAAAACTTGACTGGGGGGGCAGGGTGTCATGGTTTAACTTGGCTGGCAACTAAGCACCACACAGCCGCTCCCTCACTCCCCCCATCCCTTAGTGGGATGGGGGATAGAATCAGAAAAAAAGTAACCTGTGGGTTGAGATAGAGACAGTTTAATAAGATAAAAGAATAACAATAATAATAATGATAATTGTAAGAGAATATATAGAATATACAAAACAAGTGGTACACAATGCAATTGCTCACCGCCCGCTGACTGATGCCCAGCCCGTCCCGAGCACCTATCACTCTTTTCCTCCCCCCCCGATGACTAACCCCCCCCGAGCATGACATTATATGGCATGGAATAGCTCTTTGGACAGTTTGGGTTAGCTGTCCTAGCTGTGCTCCCTCCCAGCTTGTTATGCACCTGGCCAAGCAGGAGAAACTCAAAAAGTCCTTGAGTAGCCTAAGCACTACTTAGCAACAACTAGAAACATCAGTGTGTTATCAACATTCTTGTAGTACTAAATCCAAAACACAGCACTATGCCAGCTACTATGAAGAAAATTAACTCTGTCCCAGCCAAAACCAGGACACAGGGGAAGAAATTTTGTTCCAGACCACAGTTAGAAGAAAGGCCTGGAGGGGACACTGATTTACACCCACTCAGAACAGGCACTTCAGAGCTGGTATTAATAAAAGGCTAAATTATTCCAAATGGCCATCTATGGGAGGGGTTGGCAGGTCAGAAATTGTGGGTAATGGCAGATACAAATAGGACTGTGAGGCCTGAATGATGATGCTCTAAAAAAACCTCAGACAGATCAGAGCTGGGGAGTCCCAGGCTGCAGCCCTGAGCTTCCAGCTGAAGCAATGACATTGCCAGCAACACTGGGAGCAGGTACCCACTTGTACAACTGATACAGCTGCTCAGAGAGAGAATGTGATCAAAAGAATTATATCTAGCATGATAAAAACCATCAAGCCTGCAGGTCAGAAATGTAATGAAGGACAGTGCCTGCTGAGGCAGAAAGGACTACTTTGGCTGGCAGCCAATATAAAGGGTGGGTCAGAAGTCTACGTGCAGGTAAGGTAAAAGTCAGGTAGGAAATAGGTCTTTCTGCATCCACACCTGAACTGAAAGCACCAGTGTATGAAAATTGATTCCTCATCCAGGCAGATATACAAAATACCTAAATAAAGGATTCCTGAGCCCTCTGCAAGCACAAGATCAGGCATACAAAAGAACAGCATTAGCATCAGCAAACCATCTCTCGTGGGTGCAGGTACAAATTGCTGAATTAGCCACTGGAGACAACTGTCTTGAAAATCCCCGAAATATTATCTCAAACTGAAGCAGAAGCTGTGCTCTCAGACTGAAAGAAGTATTCTGCTGCAGGGAAGGGTGTGTAGGGGTATCAGACATTCAGAAAGTTACCGAGGCACGAAACTTGTAGGCATTGCTGGGCTGCCTAAGCATCACGTGAGTGTAGCTGAAGCAAGAGAATTGCAAAAGCTGAGGTATGTGGAAGTATTTGAAAATCAGCACACTTCAAATCAGTATTTATCTCACAGTTACACCAAACCTAGCAGCACAGTATGGAAAATCTAGAATGCCAGGCAGCATCACTGTTCACAACAAGGAGGTTTGCCTTATCATACTGGATATCTCAGGCTCTCCTCTCAGCACAAACAACCCTGTGGAATCAAATGGGAAAGCAGCAAAACATTCCCAGGCAAAACTGTATTTGTAAAGGTGCATCAAGCAATGTCTGTCTGAAGCTGAGGGAAACATTTTGCCTCAGAAGCCAAACTGGCCAACATAAAGAACTATTAATAACTGCAAAAGATGTCACTTAGAAAGCTAAATAAGACTTGCTTATGGATTATACTGTCAAGACCAACATATTCAGAGCCAAGATGGCAAACAGGAATCATTTGCAACTGACCCACAGGATGATGGGGAGGGGTAGAGCCCAGCAGTGGTTTCAGATTTATTACCCTCTGTTGACATAGACTTCTCATTTCCAATATGCAAGAATTAGAGATGGAACAGAAGGCACTGAAGCTCCTTTGGCCAAGCTGTAAAGATTGCCAAGCATCAGCTGTGTTCTGGTCTTCCAGGCTTTTGAACGAATGGCCACAGCTAATGCAGCAAGTTGTCCTAGTATTCAGGGCTTTCTTTGTGACCAAGAGGTGATGTGTCCCTTCTGGAATTGAAATGGCCAAAAAGAAACTGGCCCGTGGAAGAAAGGCTCATATGTAATCTCTAAGAAAAGAGGTTTTGCTTGTCAGCTACTTTAAACGTCATGCATTGAGACAAGGCATGTGATAATATCTTTCAAATCATCACTTTTCTCCAGTAACGCCCAGGTTTCTCTCTGTGTTATCAGACGTGCTGTGGTTCCCATGCAGGTGGTGTAATTGCACTTGATTGATAGAAACACCATGGATAAATGCTGGATTCTTCTGGAACGGCCGTGGCAGTCTCTCTCTCTTCTTCTCCATCACACTTATTGGGGATTCAAATCCAGGGAAATGTCTGTTTACCTAGTGGGTGCTGGTTAAAAAAGAAATCTATATGCACGTTACATACCATGTGCATCAGTGCCATGACAAAAAAATAAAACCCTTCAAAATGTGAACTTGGTGAAGGCAAGCTGTCCGCAGAAACGTGCCATGCTACAGCATGCCTTGATGCCTCTGCAGACTGGAGTAAACTATGCGGTTTGCAGTGACTTCCCCTGCTGCCTTTGTCGTTACTGTCTCTTCTGGTAATTTCTCTCTGACACTTTTAAGGAAGAATTAATTTCCTTGAGCACCTTCTCTTGTTTTTGCAATTGTGGATCTTCAGATTCAGTTTAAGCAAGCTGTCTGTGCAGAAGACAGTTGATAAGTTCTGTATCGCTACCGTAATTTGAATCACTGTAGACCAGTGATTTAATATTTTAATGTAATCCTCTACACACCTACAATCAGCAAATGCACATTTAGAAATAAAAATTGTTTCAAAGTGCCACCAACTGTTGTTTTTGCAAACTGCAATTCAAAGAATGTGTTTTTTAAATGCTTCTACTGGATGTTGTAACATTTGCTGGTGTAGCACACAAGACCAACCCTACATTATCCTTTCCCCAAGCTAGACAAGCAGCACATCCCAATATCTCCCCTATGACTAGATTTCAAGGGCAACATAATACAGGATACCAGGCACACCTTTTCTGTTGTTTGTAAAATATTTTTATTCATATTTGTGCGTTTTAATGACAAGCCAATTTCCAAAACTTTCAGGAAACCTCCAAAATTATCTGAGAGAACCAAGCGCTAAAAGTTTGCTTTGCTTTTTAAATATGTGTCATACTAATGATGTGTGAGTTCCTAAGAATTAAGTATGTGCTGGAAACACCATGCTCCAGTGCTCTGCTTTCACGTCCTCCAGACTTTAATTTTCACTCTTCTCAAACTTTGCTTTCCTCAGTTCCCTCACATCTGCATTTTGATTTCTCCTGAATCAAGCTGGACTCCCCACAAGAAGAAACTCTTCTATGATCCGCTCACAGCGAGCAAAGAAACGGGATCATAAAGTTTACCAGAAAGGCATAATGGTACTGATCTGTTGGTGCCATGAACAGGGTAAATAATCACAGAAGTTTGTCGGTCTGCATTGCGTGTTAGTTATATAGCCTGAGGCAGTCTTCCAGGAGACTGAATGGTTACAACTCCTGGTGAGCTGATCTCCATAAATAGCAGCTCTGAATCAATTCTGTTTGCTTGCTGTGATCATATGAAATGCATCAACTGTTGAATAAATCAATGTGACCCCAAAGATTCCTTGGCTTAACATCTTGTTATTTTGTGGCTATAGGCTGATTAGGCATTTAAATAATTTTCTGTGATAGCATCTGCATTATTTGAATATGCCAGATTGTGAACACAAACCTTTAGATTTCTCCAGTGCTTTATTTGCCAGTAATAACAATAATTAAAATAACAACACCCCTCCCTTGCTTTTGTTGATACCATTTAGCTTTTTCCAGAGAGGACAAAGTACGCATTTTACTGGTTTGAAATGAAATGTGTTCTGCAAGGTCTGAGTTATTCAGCTATCGACTCGTGGGAGCATTCATTTCAGAGAACAGTAAGTTACTCCAACGTTCTCAGTCCAAATTGATCCAACAGAATGAGACCACCTTTGAAGTCTGAATTCCTCCGCAATTTTTCTTTCAAAACGGCAGCTCTGGCCCCCCTGTAGATGTAGCGGGTAATCGGTGGTGATTGATTTCTGAGTGTGTGGATGGAAGAACAGGGAGAGAAATGACGCAGTGACAGGAGAGGATGCAAAGTTCAAGAACTTCGTAGGCATGTGCACAAGGAGACCTTTCACAAGAGCAGTAGAGTGACTGCCAAAAAGCCAGCGAGGAAAAAGAAAGGAAGGTCCAGCTGAAAGGTGAAACAAGGACATTATAGCTTCTGGAAACCGTCGGAGCGATGACTGGGGGAGGGAGGAGTTTTCAGCAAAACAGCACGTGGTTAAACAGAGGAGATGAAGGAGAAGAGGGTGCAGATTTGCAGACGTTCCTAATCACATGGAAAGAAATCTGCTCCGTTTCCTGTTCTGAGAGACAAGGATCCCAAGGCAGCACATATTGACAAAACACTAGGCGTCTGAGCTGTGTGCCAGTTCCTTTTCCTTAAAAAAAAGTTTCAAAAAGAAATCAAATTAATAGTTTGATTAAGAAAAGCACTGACTTATAATGCCCATAATTTTTCTTATAAGAGGAATTCTGATTTTAAGATTATCTCAAAGATTTGAAATCTTTTCCGACTGTTTCAAAGGAATAGAAATATCCAGATCCTCAAAGCTGCCACTGCTTTATTGGCAGCTGGCTTTATCGCTGAACTTCCTGGTATAAGAAAAACAAAACAAACCAAAACACAGTAAGAAATGTCTTTATTGCCATGCACTGTTTTACAAGTCACCATGTTATTATTGGCTAGAGAAATCTCAAGTGCTGTGCAACGTGACTTCCTACTTTTGACGGGTCTTAGGGGCGTAGTTCTGACTACATAACATCCATGATTGCCATCACCACATAAAAGTATTGTGTTAAATAAAAATAAGGCTGGGTTTTGCAACTGACATCGCAAAGCCAATGGAGAACAGAATGACAATTGGCAAACAAAACAAAACCTTGAGAATTTGCACGGTTAAATATCAGATTTCTATGGCACACACTAGTGAGGATCTGCAGTTTTGTTTTCCTTTCCAGCTTAGATCTAGGAAAACCTAATTACAATTCATTAAATGACTCTTCTGGTGTCAACTTAGGTGACAACAAATAAAGAGTATACCCCTTTCCTTAATGAGGAGCAAATCTGAATTGTGTAGAGCTGCAGCCAAAGCCTACTGCCCATATTTAACATTGGTTTATAAAAACCATATCTTTTCAATTTTCCTTGTTTCCTAATCAATTGCTTCAGCATCCTTTCCCCGCAGTGCTTTCAAGATGGATATGTCTCACCATTTCATTAATGCAGTGTTGAACAGCAGCGCTTCCTTTTGTAACAAATTAGCATTACTGTAGTGTGCAATATGGGTTTGAATCTCATTTACATCAGGATCCTTTCTGCCATTCTGGCAAAAAAGACATTTTTATAGGGAAAATCTAACATATGCTGCAAATATTTAGTTGCAGAGGCAACTGGGCTAAGGCAGCCTCCCTGGTTTTTGCTGCAGCAGAGAGACACGGGTAGCACCAAATCCCCTATCCTGCCCTGGCCCAGGCTGCAATGCTTTTAACAGCACTCATCAGCACAGACCAGGCTCTTGGAATAGGTTGATGGCTGAATGTTGACCCCCAAATTCCTCTGGTCAGAGAGAGATTGTGAGTCTTTTATTCTCACTGATGAGGGATCAGACGGGGTGAACAGGTTTGGGATTTTGCTGAGACTCCCATGCCACAAAACCACTTTTTGTACCATACGGTCATGCCACCCATCAGAGAGGTGGTTATCAGAGAGAAGCTGAACCCAAATCTGTTACTACAGCCTAATTTCCAAGCTTACCAAAGACTCGAATTTCTGACTTGTCTGCAACAAATGAAGTAATTCCCACTTCATCACTCTGATTGTTACAAACCCACTTCTGCTGAAGTGTTCAGGTGTCCTTTAAACCCAGTATTAATCTCAAACTACAAATCTCTTCATTTAACATTCCTCATGGCTATTTGAGAAGTGAATAAATATCCTTCTGCTTTTCAGTAAAACGCCTCTGCAACTGAACCTCTTATTAAATCCTTAGATTAGTAAGAGCTGTCCTGTCATACAAATACTCTATTAGCATAAAACAAAAGTTAGAAAAGAAGCTACTGAGTGTTGCTGCTAAATGAAAATTCTTATGAAGATCATAGGATCCACAGGGTTTGCCTAGCACAAACCCAATCTTTATCAAGCTGCACTGGATAACTGATAGGAACAACAATAATAGAAACAGAACTGTAATGCGTTGCTTTCATGCGTGCTAAAGCAAAACTTTGCCTTGATCAATAATCTAAACAGATTTGCTCTAGTCAGTCAATTTTGCTTTCTAGCCCATTGTACCCCCCTTTTAACCTCACTCACACTGGTGAAATGCTGCTGTTTCCTGCTCTCCCCTGGGCTCTTCCACACTCCTGGCAATCCCTCATATCTCTTACTTCATTAGTCTGATCCCTATTTTCTCTAAGTGCCATGATTTTACAACAATTCATTCTGAAAGCCAAACAGCACACTGCCAGAATCAGGTCACCCTTATTTTGTTAACACATGGTGCTGGCCAGTGGCACAATAAGGCAGGAGGATCCAAACCCTGCTGGGATTTTAACCCTCATGATGGTTCTCTCCACTCCCACCCATATACAATACTTAAAGTGGCAAGCCTATATCAAGGCCAAAAAAAAATCTTCATTGATAGCTACAGCTACCTTCCCAAAATTTGGTCATTACTGTTTGTTCATCCCTTGTGGCTATGTCCAGAAGTCCTGCTGATTAATGCAAAGAAACGCAGAAATGCTGGCTGGAGAAGGATCCTCTAGAAGGCATCCAGCCTGACCTCCCCTGGGTAGCAGAGCTGTGCCAGCACTGGACCAGGTCAGCCTGTGGCTTTGCCTCTTTGCCTCACCAATGCAGCAGAGGTAGAGGCAGCTCCTTTTTCAAATTTCCCCCGACCTTGCTTCCACTGGTTAGTTTATTAAACAGTAGGGTACATCTGCAATTCACTAGTGAACGGCTACGTTACATATGCATAGTTTAGAATAAAATGTGCAGCTCTGATTTTATACTAGTTCTGCTTTGTGTTTCTACTAAGACAGCTTTAGAGCTTCACTATTCTCAAGGTACATTAACAGGTTTTTCCAAATGTGTTGTAAGAAACTTCCTGACTGCAGTTTCCCATTACTCCTTACACTAACCACCATAATCATGAACAAGAGATTCTTCCCTTCCTTTTTGTAATTGCCTTCCACATATATTTATATATATCACACATACACACATATACATATACATGTATACATATTATATCATATAAATAATTCTATTATAGATGTATCAATATAGAGAAAATCTATATATCATGGTATATGTGCATATCATATATATCAGATATCTATCTATATATTTCAGTCTTCTTACACTAACTTCAAGTAATGTAAGGCAAACAACTTAGGAAAATGGTGTAGGAAGAGCTCATGAGACCATGAAGTCAAATATAACAAAAAGGAGGAATGGGGATGTAAAAAGTTGAAGACAGCAAGTCTGTTTTACCTGTGGAAAGAGGTTAAGAAGGAAGCTGGATTGCACGCTATTTGATTGCAGGCTGCAGAGAACTGTATTGGCAGAATTCATTTGATACTGGGTACTCTTTAATTGAACAGACAAAAACATGCAAGGACCAACTGCTGAACACCGAAGTCATCCAAGTTCATGTTAAAAAGAAGATGGAAATTTTTATCAGAGGAAGCAATTTACCAGTGGAGTAGATTAAAAAGGGATGTGGGAGAATGAGTTGGGGTGGGTCAGCACCTCTCTCTTGTGTCCCTGAGGATTTGTCTGCTTTTCTTCCAGCTATCTCAGCTGGGCTGATAAAATATATTGCCTGTCTCCCCCCTCCATGGCCTGATTCTCATTCCAGTCACAAACTCTTTAGTCAGAATAGGGTTGGTGAAATCGTGTGGCCTGTGGTTATGGTAGAAACCCCTAATGCTTCTTGGGTCTTTGAAGATCTATTACTTGACCATGGGTTTGTCCTGGTTTCAGCTGGGATGGAGTTAATTTTCTTCCCAGTAGCTGGCACAGTGCTGTGGTTTGGATTTAGGATGAGAAGAATGTTGATAACACCCTGATGTTTCAGTTGTTGCTGAGCAGTGCTTACACCAGTCAAGGGCTTTTCAGCTTCCCCTGCTCTGCCGGGTGCACAAGAAGCTGTGAGGGGGCACAGCCAGGACAGCTGACCCCAACTGGCCAAAGGGCTATTCCAGACCATATGACATTGTGCTCAGGGGCAGTTATCCAGGGAGGGGAGTAAGGAGGGAGGACTGCAATAGCTGCTCAGGGACGGGCTGGGCATCGGTCAGCAGGTGGTGAGCAATTGCACTGTGCATCACTTGCTTTGTATATTATTATTACTAACAGTATTATTATTACCACTGCTATTTTACTCCACTTTATTTCCATTATTAAACTGTTCTTATCTCAACCCACGGGTTTCCTCTTCCAATTCTCTCCCCCATCCCACGGGGAGGGGGGGAGTGAGCGAGCGGCTGTGTGGTACTTAGTTGCTGGCTGGGACTAAACCACAACAGGGTTGAAAGAAGCCTCAATTGGCTTGATGTATTTCCCCAACTTTTATGTTGTTTCTCTATGTAGACAGCTCCTATTTCTTAGAACAGGTTGTAGATACACTCAGTCTGCCATTCTGTTATATCATCCTGCTACATTAGCATTATATTGCTTTTCCCAGGACTCTTTGCCACTATGATTGCTCACTTCTCAACAAATTACATTTAATGCTTACGTTATTAATATTGTCTGCATCAATCTCTGAATATTTTATAATCAAGAGAAGGATTCCCTCCTTGAAGAATCATGTTTGCTTATGCTTTTGATTTCTGCTATATAGTTATGACAACATTTAACTATGGTGACCTTCGTATTATCAGAGTGAAGTCCCTAGCAGCCCCTCTACTCTCTCATGGATAAATAGGGGGGGATGGTATCACAGGAGTACCTAACCATTTTCTTTCTCCTGTGTATGAATTATGGTTGGTCAAGGACTTTGTCTTTACCCAAACCTCTTCAAGCGTAATTTCCACTAGCCTAGTTATGTATGACCTCTAGTTTTGGTCCTTTTTCTTCTTCACATTAGTTACATCAGTTCCTAATAATCTCATCCCACGTTGTGCCAAGTTCAGTTTAACTCCAGCCTCAAAAAATTGCCTGTCAAGATATTGCCATTATCTTAGACTTTTTTCTCCTTGCGATAGGTGGATGCTCAAATTCTTTAACAAGTTTCAAATATTCAAAAAATGCTGTCCAGTATGTAAATAGTACAGGTGGAATTTAACTGCAAATGTATGTAGTTATATTAACTTAAATGATAGTGAGGTTTGGTCCTTATTTTGTCAAAATTGCCGTTTGGTCCCTGAGATCATTTGCTGTTCATTTTCTACACTTTCACATTCCTGGCTTTCAGAGTAACCCACACAAACTTTTCGTACAGAGATACATCCATTTGCAAATCACCTCCATCTGAATATTGTATAATTTAGTGAGGCTACTGCTTGTGTAATCTACTATTGTCAAGATGCAAAGACTTAAATTATCTAAAACAGTTGAATAAATATCCTCAAATTCCTCTATTGCTTTCCTTGCATCTGGCTGTTCCCACCAAGTGTTCTTTAAATTACAGAGGGTAAAATTGTGCCCTTTCAGCTTCAAATGTATCGAAATGTAGAAACTTCACCAAAAGAGCCTTAGAACCATTTCATCCAGTCCTCCATTTTCAAGGTCACATTAAGCATGAGTATGATTAGACATCCAAGTAATTAGTTTCTTCATTTCTCTGGTTTTATGTTTCTGGTAAATCTGATAGGTAACTCAATGGAAACTGCTGATGCATCAATGAAAGTCAAAGGGGTTGAAAAGCAGCAGTCTGACCCTTGTAAATGAAAGTGGATTTGGGTCCAGAAAAAGGAGTGAAGTACCGAGGAGACAGCAGGTGATTTTAAAGTATGCTTAAAATCTCCAAAACAAGCTTAAAGGACTCCTTCCATGAAGGAAAGGGGGATATCTGAACATGCTCTAATAATTTTCATGTAATAAATCCAACAAAAGGAGCACACATGATCATCACCTCCCAGGTATATCTCTCTCTCTCCTCACGCTGTTTCAGCCAGATAATATTAGGCTGTCAACATCTGACTGACCCAACTTTCACTGCTCCTCAGAGGACGAGGTCTCAGAGGACTTTATATATTTAATGGCAATCAAAATGGCAAAGACTGAACAATTCTCCCAGAACGCTGGTTTTTGAAGAGGGAATTACTAAAATCCTACAGCTCTCCTTGAGAACATGAAACTAAAACCTCTTTTTGCAGGAACCGACAAGCTATCCCTGACGTAGGAAATGAGCATGGATGAGATCTTACCAGATTCATATTGAATCTAGCAGAAAAGCAGCCTGCATTACTGGTTTTGCCACCACTGGTCCAAAGGCTGTTGATAGGCCAGCACAGTAGAAGACAAGAGTAAATTAACATCTAATGTTACATACAGGACTCAGCTAGTAAGAAAGTCTGCCTTGCTGAGGCAAGGAATATACCCCTAATGAAAGAGATTTCTTAGAATAAATACCAATATTTGCACCACAGCCAAAGGAGAGAGGAAGACACCTGGAAGGTCACTGAGATTAGGGATACTGTCTGCCATGCCCAGATGCCTAAAGTTTTATTTTAAGTGTATCCACTTTAGGCAGAGGTTAGGCAGGATCACTTAGGATGAAACCCTCAGTTCTTACAACAAACTTTAAGTGGGAAGTTCTCATCTGAGGAGACTTTGGAGAACTTGATCTCTTAGGACAGATAAGAAACAGATGCAGAAGGGAAAGGGTAATCATGGTCTTCCAAAACCCCCAGTTTTTGGGAACACCTTTTCTAGCAGGTTTGGGTTTTTTTTTTCCCTTCTATGTCTACAGCTCAGAATTCAGACCTGCAGTAGGAGCAAACAATTAGATGCACATTACATTTTAATAGTCTGCTTTTATTTCCTTTTATTTCTGGCTAGTTGCATAAGGGAAATAAGGGACAGTTCTTCTTTTCTTTTCCAAACAGCAGTTTTCCTCAAACAGAAAATGAGGAATTTTTACATTTTGTAGGTTCTGGCTGATCTTATTTTGAACTCTCCGCTGCACTGATCATGTCAGTTTATGTGGATCAGTCATTTCAGTCATTTGTTGCTAAGGGTATGCCTTGTATCGTTCCTGGATCACTGGCAGGGACTTCTGAACTGTAAAGAAGAAAAAACAACAAAGTGAAGATGTTGTTAATAGTCACTATTGATATAAAAGCAGTTTATAGCAAGCCACTCAAAGCCCAGGATCAGGACCCTCAAAGCTATTTTCAAGGCTCTGCAAGCACTCAGAGCACATACATAGGCTCTGTTCTAAAGAATAGCAGTCTAAGATTAGTGCTAGCAGAGGCACGCAGGTGGGAGAACATCGGCAAACAAAATACTACCAGGAAGAATAATAGGTAGCAGTCATAGCTTAATCAACAGCCTGACTCTTGTCAAGCGTGTTTTGTCGGCATAGCGGCAAAGGAGGATTTTTAGGTAAGATAATGAGGATACCTCTGCCTGTTAAAGGAAGCTTCTCTCAAGCCTGGGAAGGCATGAATATGTCTGATTGAAATCAAATAAGATTCTGGGAGGGGCCAGCATCAGAGGCTAGTGGGAGGCAGTAATTGGCCTGAATATGTGTTGAGAAGTGGGTAAGCTACCAGAGGCTTTGGAAGTCATGTAAAGAAAATTTGCTTGTTAGTAAGGTATTAGTGGAGGAGTGAGATAAGGGAAGGGATGAGCAAAGAAGGGATGAAGAGAGAAGGGGGTCATGGCCACAACAAGCAGGCTATGGAAATGTGTGAAAAAGCAGCATTTGTGTAGGTATAGTGCAGCTTCCAAGGCTAGAAAAAAGTAACTAAAACATGAGAGGAACCAGGCTGGTAGTTTTAGCTACTGAACCTCCCTAGCTCCACTCTTAAGCAGAGGCAGCTTGGGCAGTGATAACTTCAGCTGAGGTTTTTCCAGCATCTTACACGGGGCTTAGGGGTTTGGAGTCTAGAAACACCCCATGATTTAGTGCTCTTTTTTAAACATGAGAGAGGCTGTGAGTCTTGGAGGGATATGCAAGGGTGTTCTCCCTCCTCCCCAGTGACAGGAGTGTAAGCAGGGTGGGGGAATGGAAGGTCAGGTTCCTGTGCAGAGGTGTGCCCAGCTGCAGGAGCAAGAAGTGGAGAAGGCAGTGAGGGGAAGAAAGTCCGTGTCTAGGATGGAAAGTCAGGACTATGAGGAGACTAAGCATTGGGAAGGGGCATAACAAGATTTTCACAAGGAAGGAAAGGGAAACCCATGAAATTCACAACTGAAATATAAAGCTACAAAATAAAATGTTCTGATTCTGCTTCCACAAACACAGATGTGATCTTGCAAATGAGGATAAGACCACATCTCAATTTTTTAAAATCCATTAGCATGTTAAAGGCTACACCCAGAAGCAAGGTATTTTTAAGATCAGCTCAATACCTCTACCTGGGCATGTTCTACCTGAGACCTGAATCCTTTAAGACTGACTTCTTCCAGTAATGAAAAATAAAACATACCTTTCTATCTATGTTTTATAGTTAAATATTCCCTTCCCCAATAAACACCCATATACACTAGACATGAAGAAATGCAGTTTTACAGGCTTCTATGAGACCTGTTAGTTAAAATAATCTTTGGATAATGGAAAGATTGGAAAATAATAACTGGCCACATCATTCAATGGCATTGGCTACAGCTCCCTTAAATCATTGGGTTGATGCTTATCCAGGCTGCTGATCTGGCTCTTTTTCCTTCGTTCCTTTTCTCAAAGTCAGATGAGAGACAGTTCTGCTTCCAGCCGGTGGGAAGTACCACTGGCTTGTATTTGGCAGATGCTTGAAGTGACATAATTTTATTTATCTATCTCTTCTGAGCCTTTTTCTTCTCAGAGTCTTTGTTTTCTTCCTCAAAGAAAGAGCTACACGTAGAGCAGTGGTAATGCTGATGACCTTTGCTGGCTGGATTATTCTATGGTAGAGTGAATTTAACACTTTGCAGCATTTAGACCAACAGTTTCATAACGGCCTCACTCCAAGACTAGGTTATGCTGGATTTAATTGGTTTACAGAAACTCTCACTTGTCACCAGAATGAGATGTGCAGCTATGTTCTACCTTGCAAAGTGCTGCTGAGAGTAACTGCACAACTCTCAAATCCCTCAAAGGGCCTCCTGACCTTGCAAAGCTCTGGGATTTGGACGATGCCATAGCCATTCACTACTGCTTTAGTCTTGTTGCCCTACTCTGCTGACAAATGCAGGCCTACACGATCTTTGTGGCCTTCAAAATTTCTTCCTTTCCTGAATTTCAGTGTGTCATAAGCATCTCTCTCTAAGCCTCTTGCTAAGCAGAATAGACAACAAAATTTTGCAATTAAGTCTCGTACTGCAGAAGAAACTGTCAACTAGTAAACACTGACATCCTAAAAAGACTCAAATTAAGGGATAATGCATTTTGTTAAATTAGCAGTCCAAATCTGCATGCCAGCAAAAGCTCCTAGCTTCTGATTACCTCCGGGAACAAAGACGACTAGAGCATGCTTATAAATAGTGGCAGTGGGCTTAGCATATGTTACCTTCTTCCCTAGATAAATATTAATTAGCCATGCAGAAGAACCAGATCCTTAGTAGGAAGAAATCTTTGTATCTCCCCTTAAATCAGCGTTGACGTGATGATTTCACAAGGAAAAGATTTGATTCTTAATTTTCAGCAATTTTACTTCTCTGCTGTGATTCATTGCACTGCACAAGTTTCCACCAAGCTTTCTGCATTAGTAGCTTGTTGCTTTAAAATGTGTGCAGACTTTTTTTTTTTTTTTTTAAACACAGAATTCAATGTTTCATTTCTGAAAACTTGATATTTGGGACCCGTTTGAAATCAACTCTGGGTCCTGAAAGGAAACCCTTACAGATTTCAACCTCTAAAGCAGAAAGAAAGATCTGAATGTACTGAAGTGGGCCAAAGCTTTAAACCTGCTATGCTTTAGGTGCCTATCTGAAAGTGGAGGATTTCTCTTCTGCCTGGTCTGAGCAGAGAACATGAGAATTTTTTCATTTGAAACCCTACAAAGTCTAAATGCAGGATCCTTTCCCTTCATGCTGAACAGGTGCTCTCCTCTTTTTTTTGTTTTTCTTATGTGACAGGCAGGAGTTAAAGGTTATGCCATCGACTTTCAGTCATGGTAGACAGCTGTGCCTTTATGTCTTACTGTCACGGCTATTTCCTATGGTTCATTCCTCAATGGATCTGCATGTATTTCATTGCAGACAGATCCCGATGGGTAAAAACCCCTTCAGGTGTACAACTGGAGACAGCCTGAACTGTAGCAATGATTGTTCAACCAGATCCTCTGTCAGCAAAACAGGCATTTGAACTAGTTTTAGTGGGAATTAGAGGCTCCAGCAGCCTCAAATGGAAACCACAATAACGAGGAGGCAACAACCCTTTTCACATAAGCAGTCATTTCTTCTGCTTTGTAACCAAGCAGGAGAATAATGGGCAGCATGGAAGAAGAGAAGATGGGGCAGGATTGAAGTAGTTTCCTGTGGAGCATCTCCAGGAACATCATTAAAGAGCAAGCCCCTTGTAGATGAATGAGGAACAGCCACCAACCTCAACCGCTGCCTCCATGAACTGAAAGGTATCAGGATGGCTGCAGTGTCTGAAGATGAAATGGTGGAGACAGTGTAAGGGAGGACTGGAGTTTCTTTTTGCTTGACCTCAGTTGCCTACTTAAAGAGTAATTGAATACTCGTCAGAGGGTATTTGAGTGCATTTTTCAGAAACTGTGCCTGACCAGTATGAAGAATAAGGAGATAACTTGATCTGGCTTTATTCCCTTGGGTCAAGAAACTCGGTGTCTATGTGTGCCTACTGGGCCCATGCACTTGTTTCTTTTTCTGGGTCCTTGGAGTCAAAATCAAAACCAGGCCCGGCTGTTTCTTATAATTAAATTTCAGTAACTCAAGCTGGGTGTTTTTATTTTGACTAGTGACTTAAAAGTGTTGGCATTTAAATGGCCTCAGCTATATTTCAAAGTTAACATTGAGAAACTTCACACATATATTAGCGTTATTTGTCTGTTGGCAAACTCAACAAAATACCACTGCGTTGATTTACATAGTGAAGGTTATCTTTCCTAACAGAAGGACTCGGAATTTCATTATTTAAAATATGAGGATGAATCTCATCAGAGTGCAGGAGGCTAAAGATGGCATTACATACAACTTGCCACCTGAGTCAAGGGCAGAGGTGAAGTTTATATTGTGCACTGAGCCCTGCGTTCCCATATACCTAGAAGATCCAAAAGCCAAAACCCACACAACGTTATCTGTGGCCAGGACAGATCTGACTGTAGGATGAGGACTTTTCCTTTCTGGTAGTTAGGTTTCTTTCTATGTGTCTGTCTTCTTTCTCTAATTTATTTATAAGTCATTGATGACATTTATGCCATACATGGGCAGTTTGTGATGCAATAAACCAGTAACAGGCTCAGTTTTCATTGCACTTTCTATATTTGGGTATTTCAGTACATCAAAATCTGGATATAAGAAGTATTAACAGTCTTACGCCAGCAGAAAGAAATTAATTTTATGCGTGCCTTTGCACAGAAGCCAAAAGCTTCAGGAAATAGGATCTCTTTCCCATAAGCGTCTTTTCAGATCCAGTTAGGAGAGGGGAAGGCAAACAACGAAATGCAAGCTTCAGGGTGACAGCACAGCAGTGGGATATGATCGTTCATGTGGTAATATGTATGGTTCACAATACATTTCTGATTGGCACTCCCAAGACTCCAGTACTTATTGATGATTCAGGTAGAACCTGGTTCCTGCTTTCATCAAGCCTTGTCCTGTGTCCTGTGGGAGCCCGGCTGTGGCATGTAACTGGGTGCAGCCCGGCTGGGCAGAGAGGAAGAGTAACTATCGAAAGTCTGAGTACCTCTTGTTCTGACACAAATCCTGGGAATCAGCGTGCACAGCCTGAAGAAAGCAGCAGCTCCAGTGTCTTCTGCATGCCCCACCAGCAATGATGTAAAGCACCGGGTCCGTGACAAGGAGCAGTATTAGGAAGCTGGCTTTACTTTCTTGCTGCAGCTATTCCTAACCCAAGACTGAAGCCCCAGAGAGAAGCATGGGGAACGCTTACTGAACCTGCCCAGGAGAATCAGGTGATCCCTGTGGGAAGTCAAGTGAAGACATCAGAGCTAGACCTGGCATGTCCTGGGTGAATGTTTTCCTGACCACTGGCAGCAGTACTACTGCTGAGTAAGAAACAGAGTTAGAAACAAGTGAGCACAACAGAAGAAAACAAACAAGGGAGGAGAAAAGCATCTTCTTGCCAAGACAAAGAGGGATGCAGTGAATGATGATTACTGATGAATAATAACCCAGAATTAATGGAGAAGGGCAGCAGCAAAAGCTGTGCATAGAACACAAACATTTTATAATGAGGGTAAATAGTGACATTAGTAGGGTGGCCAGAACTCACCGCCCATTCACATAGCACTTGTCTGCATTACATGACATAGGTGATGGCAGTGGCTAGGGCTAGAATATTAACCTTGGAGGCTCTGCAATTTCATCAGAAGAGCCTTTCCAGAACAGGAAAGCTGTTCCAAAGCTGAACGAAGGGACTAGGTTTTGCTCTTGTTATTATCGGTGTTTTAAATTTAAATCAGTCTCAGATACGTAGCCCTATTTGGGAAGAATGTTGAGCTACGGAGGCTCGAGGGCAGCTGCCAACTTAAGCACAACTAAATTCAGCCAGAATTGTCAAGCAGAAGTGGAAGCAATAGCACACTGTATTAGATACCAGGATTATAAAATCTCTGCCCATCAAAGAGATCAGAAGAATGTAGATAGCTCTATATTATTATTTTTAATGCAGTAAAGCCTAGAGGCTCCAAACAATTACCAGGCTCCACTGGGCACAAGGAGGCACCACAAAATAAAAACATGGAAACAGATCAAACCCTACCCCGAGCCCTTCTGGGAACACGGAAAGGCTTATTGACATTTTATCTTGCTATCAGTTCAGTGAATGTAGGCAAACCTCGCCTACCACACTGATTAAGGCAATCCTCTCCCTACCTCACTTCTTGAGAGAGCCTGACTACAGAGAGGGTCTGGGACTGATTTTACAAAATCTCTAGCACTGCCTTTTGATCTCAGGGGACCTATGCACGCTTAGCGCATTCCAAGATTAGGGCACCTTGCCCAGTACTGAAATAGGGAGGGAAAAAGCTGTCCTTGCAGGGCTCTGGCTTTCCCACACTGCTGTGCAACCCTGTTCTCCCTCAGCTCAGTGCTTCTCTTCCTCGAGTTTCTTCACCCTCCAGCCTCCCTCTTGCTCTCCTTCCTTGACCTGCATCCTCTCAGGTGTGCCAGTCCCCCTTGCTCACGGATTATCAACGGGGTGCTGAGGCTTTTAACTCTGCCCAGCAGCTCGATGTCCCAGGCGGAACAATGCAGTGCCTATCCCTGCGTGATGCTGAGCATGGCCCAGGAAGGGCAGGGGCACAGGGGTACTGTTTGCCTTCCCACCACAGAGGAAAGCAGCCAGGACAAGGCACCTCAGCGGGGAGTGCTGAGAGTTTGCAGGGAGCTCAGGCAGGTAGCAGCATGTGCAGATGTGTACAAACATGCCTGCAGACTTAAACCTCCTCTTTACTGGCTTTGTCGTGGCATCTTTGGGAGATTTACTCGAGCGCTGGAGCTCAGCCATTTCACTGAGCTTGGAATTACCCTGACCCAGCAAAAAGCAAGCTCACGCCTCCCTTTGTGTGCAAAACTTTCCTGCGGTTGCAGAGAACAAACGCCAGCAGGAGCTGCGGGAGCTGGGGAAATTGTGCGCTCCCGGTGCACCTCTTGCCCCTCGAGCACTGAAGGATCCCGCAGGGCTGTGCAATCACAGATGTGCGTTTCCAAGCACACCAGAAAAAAAGAAAAAAGAAGAAAG
>NW_009260763.1:2469493-2470745 GCF_000687185.1 Egretta garzetta
GATGGAGCCGGCCGGCCCCTGCCAGGCGCCGCTGCTCCCCGCCAACGACTCTTACCACGGCCGAAACTGCAGCGGCGAGGAAGGGATCTACCAAGATGCCACCCCCCTCTCCGGGAAGATCGTGCTCGCCGTCGTCCTGGCGCTCGTCACCCTGGCCACGGTGCTCTCCAACGCCTTTGTCATCGCCACGGTCTACCAGACGAGGAAACTCCACACGCCGGCCAACTATCTCATCGCCTCGCTGGCCGTCACCGACCTCCTCGTCTCCATCCTCGTCATGCCCATCAGCACCATGTACACTGTGACCGGCAAGTGGACGCTGGGCCAGATCGTCTGCGATATCTGGCTGTCCTCGGACATCACCTGTTGCACGGCGTCCATCCTGCACCTCTGTGTCATCGCCCTGGACCGCTACTGGGCGATCACCGACGCCGTCGAGTACTCCACGAAACGGACTCCCAAGCGGGCAGCGGGCATGATCGCGCTGGTGTGGGTCTTCTCCATCTGCATCTCCATGCCCCCTTTGTTTTGGCGGCAGGCGAAGGCCGAGGAAGCCTCCCACTGTGTGGTGAACACAGACCACGTCCTCTACACCGTGTACTCCACGGTGGGAGCCTTCTACTTCCCCACTCTGCTGCTGATAGCCCTCTACGGGAGGATCTACGTGGAAGCCAGATCGCGGATTTTGAAGCAGACGCCAAAGAAAGCAGGTAAAAGACTAACGCGGGCGCAGTTAATCACAGACTCCCCGGGGTCGTCCTCCTCCGTCACGTCCATAAACTCCAAGGCCCCCGAGGGATCCAGCGAAACGGGCTCTCCCGTGTACATGAACCAGGTGAAGGTGAAGGTCTCGGATGCCCTGCTGGAGAAAAAGAAGCTCACGGCCGCTAGAGAGCGGAAGGCTACAAAGACTTTAGGGATTATTTTAGGAGCCTTCATCGTCTGTTGGCTGCCCTTTTTCATCATCAGCCTGGTGTTGCCTATTTGCAAGGGCGCTTGCTGGTTCCACATGGCCATCTTTGACTTTTTCACGTGGCTTGGATATCTCAACTCCCTCATCAACCCCATCATCTATACTATGTCTAACGAAGACTTCAAACAAGCTTTCCACAAACTCATACGTTTCCGATGCACAAGCTGAAAATTTTGAATGCGATGTGTTGTTCTCCGGGGCTGCCCCCATGCAGCCCCGTGCCCGACGCCACAGGTAGGTGCGGGCTCCCCGCGCCCCCGCCGCGGCGAGCGGCGATGC
>NW_009260763.1:2471338-2495755 GCF_000687185.1 Egretta garzetta
GGCTGCTCCTGCTGGGAGCGGAGCCGGCTGGGAGCAAGCCCCCTGCGAGGGAAGCTGCCTTTCAGCCCCTGGGAAAGGCTCGACGCCTTTATGTTTCTCTGCACACGCGGAAAACCTGTGCCTTTCTGCGCCTCTGACAAAAGCGGCTGCCAGCTAATAGCCAAACTCGGCACCACGTTCTGCAGAATACGTTCTTGCCTTTGTTGTGATACTTTAATAATTCTGCCAATCTTTTGCTTTTTGTCTGCAGAATCAAGTTGCTATTGTAAAGACCCACTGCTTGAAACTTCCCCAAGCCCAGTTGCCAGACTCATGATGCTGCAAAAACGTCAATACATACTGCCACCAAACTGCTCAGCTCTGCATTTCAGTGTAATGACTCTGGCAGAGATGCTGTTCCAATAGTCACGCAGATCAGTTGCAAAAAAAGAGGGCAGCCTCGAATCAAGGTCTATAATTCATCTGGACTGAAGATATAAACTCCATTTATTTTGCAGGCTTAACTTCTTAATTTGTTCTCCGGCCGGTTGTAGGGGTGTGCACAAGAGCACAGTTGTCTCTGTCTGTGTTGGTAGCATAGTTGTACTTCTGCACACCTGTAATTTCTTTCTTTCAGTGGAAAGAGTTGCTCACTTCACTTATGAGGCCAAGAGGAGAAAAAAGCAGCATTTAAAATAGGAGCATCACAGTAAATTCTGTAAATGACTCCTTCAGCTGAACATGTGTGAGAAGTGACAGTGTGCAAAAGTTGTATTTGTATTTCAAAGCAAAAGCAAATGCTGTAGAAACAAGAGTTGTAGACCTGTTCAACTGCACTGCATATCTATAGTCTGTCCTCATAGTTGCCATTATAAAGTAAATACTTCTTGCTTCTACTCCGTAACTCAAGAGCAGAAATCAAGAAGTCTGATGACCTTTTCCATAAACCAGCTGGGAATAGAAGTAGCAGTTTGATGTTGTAACCATGTTTTCCATTTTGTGTCAGTTGCACACCCTTACCGCATGAACCACTGCGAAATTTAGAATTCTTGAAGTAATTACATTATTTAGTGCATTTTGTAAAGAAGTGAAGCAGTTTGCTCTTTCAGAAGAGCTATATCACCTGCAAAATAAATACCCATGAATCATGAATTAACTGATGTTAGTGAAATTACTCTGCTCCCTACTTTCCCCCTATTTTTTTTCTTTATTTTTTTTTTTCTGATCAGACCTGAAAACAGGTCTACGCATATTCAGCAGTCAAAGTTAAGAGTTTCAGGATATGTTCCACCTGCTGTGATAGAACTGCATTGATTGTTCCTCCTATGTGTAAATGAAAATGAGTATAAACAATAAAATGCTTTACTGTGTTCTCAAGAGTGGTAGCAATTGTGTGACTGAAAGGAGTATTTATTGATTTACCTGGTTTCTCAGTATTGACTTTTTAGGTAACGCTGATTTGATGAGTCACTCAAGAAAGCAATTGATGAAGGCTGAAATGGCAAGCTTCGATCAGTGGTCAGATTTTTGACAGGCAGCTTTGCTTTCATCCTAACCGGTACTGTTAGGTATAATTCTTACTATTTTCATGTAATCCCAGATTAAGTTTTTAGGGGTTTTTTTTTACAAATATTTTTCTTACTCCATTAAAAGCAAGCAAAACTTACTTCAGCACTTGGTGGATACTGTAATCAAGGTTCTTTTAAAACTGTATGTATTCTAGATGGGGGCTGTTCTAAAGCCTGGAAAAATTTGATTTATCTACCTGTTATTCTTCAGAGAGTCATTCAAGTAATAAGGATTTATTTACCTAATTGCATAGTAAAGGAAGAACCTGACCCTCTGTGCCTCTGAAACTCCCAATAACTGTAAAGAGGAAGACGTGGTCACGGGCAGGAAAGAAGTCTGCAAGATACAAAGTAGTAGAAAATAAACATTTTCAGTAATTTGAAGAAATCCAGAAGACTTGCCTCAAAATTGCATACCTCTAGAAAAGAGAACTACTATACTACGCTTTTAGAAAGTACCCTCTTAAATTATTAGACAAATACGATTAGAGGAATTTTGTAAAACACTGTCTATCTTACTTGATTGAAGTGCTTATATTCCTTTTAAATTTTTTTTTTGCATACATAGGGTGAAAAAAGCAAGAAAGAAAGCATCAAACAATGCTTAACCTATTCTCAATTTGTCATTTTCCAATCTTGTAGAATGAATTGTGTTTGCCCCAAATTCTCGGTGAAATCACTAGGCTTCTTATATGTCTAAAAAATGGAAAATGAGACTACAAATGGAGTATTTTCAGTGCTTCCACAGAGTGTTGAGTCTTCTGTCAGTTTTACAAAGCTACGTGATTTAGAGAGCACGAGGTCCAGGAGTTGGCCTTTCCCGCCCTCACGCTGCTGGAATATACCCACCTTCAGCAGCTGGCTGAAAAAACTCCTGGCTCCCTGCTGTGATGTGAGGATTTTGCTGAGAAGCTAATTCATCACGAAATTATCCTTTCAAGTTTATGCCGAGGCTCTGAACTTTTCTGTACCAACAAACATTTCAGATAACCATGCTCGCTGTTGGGAAGATGATCGGAATGAAAGCTGCGCTGAGTGATTTGGGGCCAGAGGAGAGGAAACTAACTGGGGCCCTGCTGAGATACCTGCTAGTTAAAGGCCTTGTGCTACCTGAGCAGCAACATCTAGTTCAGAAAACCGTTCCCGCAGGGAGACAGAGTGAGGACACGCATCTGTTAGCAGTGAAAGAGAAGAAATGTAGGGCAAACATCACTCGGTGTCAGAAAATATAAGTATGTAAAACACGTTCTGAGTTTCACCCAGTGTGGTTTAGGACTAGAAGGGTGGCCCATGTGAGCTTCACTTCTTTGTGACTGGCAGAGCATGTCCTGGTTGAACGTACGTTTTAAAAGATGTTAGGGTTCAGGGATGTGGCGGTAAAGTTTCGACTCTCTGGAGAGGTCTGAGGGTCTTGCCCTCTTGCCTCTCCACTCCCTTGCTGTGTCTGGTCACTGTGCTCTGCCTTGGGAAGGACGGAGCATCTGGAATTTTCAGTAGGAGAGGTTGTCATTTTTGTCCACCCCATGTCTGTACTCCCGTGGAAGGGGCTCAGAGGACCCCACCTCTTGGTGTTATTTTGTCGAGGGAACCTCGTCATGACCCTGCAGGTAAACTCCAAAGGTGCTTAAGCCCATGCTGTTTCAGTCTCTCATTGCAGAAGCAGCATGCCTTCCTCTTATCTACTTATTTGTTGCACTGGGTTCAAATGTCAGATGATGTTGTTGAGACAAATCTCTGCTGGGCACTGACATTTGAAGTTGATCACACATTTGCAAACCTCACGCTTCCCACGGTTCGTGGTAAGGGCTATGTGCATGATAACGGTGTTGACTGGAGGTGCTGTGAGACGTACAACTGTTCAAGGGTAGCCGCAGTTGTAGGAACAGCTATTTGAAGCCCCATAGCTGCATAATTTTCCTAGTATTCCTCAATTTTTCTTAAGGGGAATTTCTCACTCTTCCAATTAATAAAACACAGATACAGAATATAGAAAATGAGAGGAGAAATCCCTTGCAATGAACCTTCATACAGCCATGCAGCAGCCTATGAAGTTCTACATCTTCAGTATGCATAAGAAAATGTCTTGACTACATGGGACAAGGCTCCATGGAACAAAAGGGATTTCAACTAATTCTCTGGACATTTATACCATATTCACTGCCACAGCGTTTGAGAAAGCTGGCCTGGCCTTTAGCCTCCAGCAGGCCATGTAGAGTAGGGATGGCAGTTAATACCCCATTTGGAGCAGCCCATTTCCACCCTCCTCTGCCCCTGCCTGCAAAAAGCCAATCTGCCTTCCATTAGCAGAGAGTGGACCCATTGCTATTAGATTCAGGTTGCTACTCCCATGCTTTCTTGGTCAGAATGGACTGGATATTGTCAGAAGAGGTATTTAAAAGATGTGTAGATGAGGTGCTTAGGGACATGGTTTAGTGGTGGGATGGCAGGGTTAGGTTAACTGTTAGAATTGATGATCTTAAAGCTCTTTTCCAACCTAAACAATTCTATGATTCTATGATTCTAAGTAAGCACTTTTACCTGAAAATCCAGATCAGGCTAAAACTACTCTGTCAGGGAATAAAGTGAAAAAGACAAGTAGTAGTAACATTGGAGACCAGGCATTGTGATTTGCAGCAGCAAATAAGGCTGAGCAGTGTGGCTGAGGGCAATTCTGTATTCAAATAGTGAAATCCCATTCAAATTTAAATGTAGCAGAGATTGAAGAACAGGTTTCTCCACCAAAGAGAGCATGTAGCAAACACAGGGGGCAAGGAAGTCATCCAGAATCTCCAAGTCTTGACCTGAGTTTAAGGAAAAAAACCCCGGGGTTACTACTCCTGGATCTCAGGAGCCCAGCAGACAAGCGAGCAGACAGTTTCCGTGAGAAGAACCATACCCGGAGACATGTAGGAAAATTACAGGTGTGCATTTATTCAATAAAGCAGATGCAAACTTCTTCTCTTGTGATGGGATTAAACACCTGTCTACATCAGGACAGAAAGGTTTGTAGTTCATATTAGGAGTTTTTTTACATATTCCAATAATTAGTACCTAAATGAAAACACAGACGCAGTTTAAGTGAGCTCTCCTACAGCAGTGAGTCTGGCTGATAATAATAATGAGCATGAAACATTTAAGCCCAGAATGATCATGTAGAAAAGCAAGCAGAAAATTAAGCTTTTTAATCAATCACGTATTAAGCTTAAAAGATGCAATGTAACAGGCAACTCAATAGGTGAGGTGAAGAGGAGATCCACAGGATATCAAATTTACAACGTAGAGATCAAAATCTCTTACTGAGTCATTTTCAAGGGCTGGAGAAAGAAAATCTTTGCTGTTCTTCTCTGAGATCAAACTCTTTGCAGTCATCCTTATAAAGGAACAAGACTTTTAAAATTGTCTTTATACAAATAATACTTTGGAGGCTACAAAACAGACGGAGTTCATGGCTGCAGGGCTTTCACTGAGTTATCGTATGTTCTGCCTTTGAGGCTGAATGGTCATGGAAAAAGAGGAAGACAGGAAGAAGGGATGATTATGTAAAATAACCCCTTTTTGGCATTTCTTTCCTTATACGGAACCAAGGCAAGAACTAGAATAACAGGAAAAAACAAGATCTGGAAAATGTAGACATTAATGAGGTTACATTAGATTTCAGGAACATGTTTAGGGTGGAATGGGGCAAAAAGAATAAATACATTTCCAGAATTCAAAGAAGTGGAAATTAAATTAGAAATTTCCTTCCATCCAGATACCTCAGGGGTCCCGCTATCTTAATATTAGTTTCATAATACCATTTCTAAAAATCTTGATATTCCCAGATATGTTCAAATTAACATTTATTAATACATTCATGACTGCTTTTATATTAAGGCACACACTTCCCAAGCTCATTCACTCTTTTTCCTGTGGATTTCAAATTTCACTTACTTTGTGCTCTTTTCTATCTGCATGCTGTATTTAGAACATGAATCTCATTTGGACTCAGCCCTCTACAATCCAGTCACTGGAATTACGAGAAACATCGCTTTCAAAAGGAGTATTAGGATCAGTACATTTAAGAGAATTAGTGTAAAAGCAAGCTAAGTTCCTGTTTCCTATCTACAGGAGACGGCTGTCCTTCCCTGAACTTGGTTCCTAAGAAAATCTACTGTAGGTTTGAAGGACACTGATATGAAATAAGCCGGTCGATAAACCAGTGCAGACATACAAACCAGCCAGGTGTTCAGACAACAGAAGGAAAGCATCAGTGCCAAGCTCATATTGGGCTGGGTCTCTCAGACCCACAAGGGACAGACATACCAAAACTCTGCATTTAGTTGAGTCCAGAAATTTTCAAAGGATCCGTTAGGGAGTGAAGGGCGAGGAAAGCTTCAGGACTAGTTCATATGTAAGGATGGTGGAGGAACCCATGTTCCTGAGAGGCCCCACGGGCTCTTTCTCCCTGGAGCTGGGTGGCCCTGGCTCAGAGCAGCTCTGACACAGGAGCCACGTGGCCGTGGATGCAGCTACTGGGACAACTGTGTTAGGGGAGCCGAACCCAGTAGCCTGGTAGAGGTGAGGCTGCACAGGCTCCATGCCCCAGGTCCAACCAGTAATGAGGCTGGGCGTGTGTTCCCAGGTACATGCATACACATGTGCAACACATATATACACATTTCCAGCCACACCGATCAACACAGACACACTGTCCACGATTGTTTGCCCCTGGACACATGAGCCCCTAGTGCTGTAGCCCCACTCCAGCTGCTGGTACAGACCATCGCGCATGCACACATGCACACATGCATGCACATACACCCGTTAAGGATCACACACACACTACCGTGACTTGATCTTTGCAAGTGATCACACACTCATGCTGGTCTCCCCAGTTTTTGCACCACCAACACGCAGCCCCCTCCCACCCATGATCTCACGGCAGTTACTGCGTCTTAGACCTCCAGTCACACACACGCACAAAATAGAGGACCTCACCCAGGGAACGTTAGAAACAGAGTTTAATAAGAAGACACGACAGACTGCACTGGTCAGGCACAGGGTATGGCCAGGCAACCATACCAACCAGCCCTTGTTTACACAGGGCCAGCCCCTTTTATTCCTTTATCACTATGTCATATCATTTGTTCCTACTCTTGTTCCTCCCTAAATGACCTTGAGCCCTCCCTTTCCCCACCTTTGGTTCCTCCACTAAATATCCCACTGTAAGTCTTGTGCTACCCCCAAATGCTCTTCCCTTGCCTCTCATAATGTGTCCCATACCCCTAGGCAGTAATCTCCCTCGGGCTGCAGGATGCTCCTGTTGACTCATAGTGATGGGTTTCATGCCTGGACACAGGGGTTGAGGGTCCCCTGGGACAATTCTGGGAAGAACCCAGACAGGCTGTACCTTCCTCTGAGTCCTTAATTTGTGTCCCTCAGAACCACCTGCTATGGTGCCCCTGTGCTCTTCTGGGCCCATTTCCAGATGGGCCTTTGATGGCCCTTTGGCCCCTCCGTGATGGGTCTGGGAGGAGCTGAGGGAGGGTATTATTTGGCTTCTCCCACCATTGTCTCTGTGCTCCTTTGCAGGGGTGCAGATGAGCTTTTTAATATGTAACCTAACATTTTATCTCTTTCAGGAAAAAATGAGAAGGGAAATATCTGGCAGCCACTGTTCCAGATGTCAGGAGGCTAAATGTCTAATATAGGTTGAGCTAATTAGAATGTCAGAAACTGCCTACACGAATACAGCAAGAGCATAAAAAAAATCTATTGTCAAGTCTTGATGCTGAATGAATGTATAGACACCATAGGCAAAGTGTGATTATTTAGATGGCCACTAAGCAATCTTCAAGTGAGTATTTCAGAGCTATTATCTGTTTCAGGACCTTGAAGAATAACAGTCTTCATGTGTCAGGTCAGAGCTAGAACTTGCATAACCCAAGTTTAGATCTTACATATCGAACAACCAGATCTGAAATGCCTTTGTGCAAGCTTTCTGCACTTTGCTGAATTCCACAATAATGGAAAAGATGATTGAAGGAGTCACCATTATGAGTTAATCAGTCTCTTTCATTTATATACTCGTGCTTTGGTTAAAATTTTAGCAGGAGCTACCGTTAGTTCCTTATGAGATTACCAGTAAGGCACTGGACAAGTATCGGTGCACTGGGCAATATACTCACACACTTAAATATACATCTGAGCAGTATATTTACATACAACTAAATCAAGAGACAGGTAGCTTCCTTGTTTTCAAGTAAGAGTAAGAGGTGAGCTCTAAAATCTGTGATCTGGTGCCTCACCAGGAACCTTGGTGAGTGGCACTGTCCTTCTCTTGGACAACAGCCAAGTCCCACAGATGTGTACGAGACATGCGCTATTCGTTTTCACTAGAGAGGCTGGAAAATCAGTGAGCAAAGACTAGTGATGCTGAAAAGGGCAAAATAACGTAACATGGGAAAAAATAATCCCGCCCGTGAATGCACAAGGAAATCATAAGAAGACTTCTTTTAGACACACTGGGAATGCTGTTCTGTGAAAACAACTGCAGTCAAAAGAGCAGATAAAATATTGCATATAGAAAACAAGGCAGAAAACAGCATTGCTTCACCTTGTGAATTCCTGTGCCCTGTATCCTGTATACTACAAGAAGTTCAAACCTGGCTCAGAAATGATATAGTAGAACTAGAAAACATTCAGGAAAACAAAGAGTACCATCAGGGTGTGTCTGATGGACACAAGCAATCCTGCACTCTGGCTACTAAGATAGCTGAGACCATGCAAGGAGAACCCAACAGCAAGGCAAGGGAAAGCAGGCACATTCAGAGTACAACCATTATTATAGGAAAGAACTAATTTCTAAATGCAGTTCTGCACAGTCTGATTCCACTGTGCCTGAAAAATCATGAGAAAGCATTTCTGACCCTTTTATTGTCACTAGCTGCGCTGAGGAATGATGATTCCCCAGCCCAGCCTGCCCTGCTTCTGCATGAGGCGGAGAGGAATCAAGACCCTTGGCTATTCTGGCAGTTTCCCCCAGCCATGACTCCTCTGTTAGGTGTTAAGTTGCAGCTAAAAATGGACACTGAATGGTGCAACAAAGAGTGCATTCAAAGGAAGCATCACCTTGGGTCTTTCAGAGTGGGCATCTAATGAATGAGATTTCTGAAGCTGGTACACTGCTTTGAAAATCTAGGGCCCAGCTCCTGATGCTCTGGTCTATTAAGTGGGTCTCTTACAAGTACAGAAGAACTGAACATTTGAAATAAATAATCAACCTGCAATTTCCCAGAACTGGGGACTCCAGGGTATTATAAGGAAAGAAGGCTCACACACTCTTCTCTGTATTCTTCCTCGTCTGTACACAATTAGAGAACATTAGCTTTCATTTATGAAGGAAGGATTTTATCTCTTCTGTCTTTAATTAAAACACAGACCTTCTCGCTAGTTCATACATTGGCACTGCTGTAACTCAGCTCCCACAGAAAACAGTTGGATGTCAACACCCTGTAGGACACTCTTGCCCAAATAGTCTTTTAAACCGCAGTATTTATTCCCATTAAATAAGAGTTAGTGGTACTGGGAGTTTTACACTTTGCTATAGGAACAGTGAATTGATTTTACCACCTGAATGACAGGTTTCAGTCACACTTCAGTTACAGTACACAAAATATTCTGAGAGTTGTGCCAGCAGATATAATAGAGTTCCTTTAATCAGGCTTAGGGTAAGATCCTAAAGGGATTCCACCAGGCTTTTTTCAAGCTGCATGGTTACTAGTTCATTTAATAGAAGGAGGTTCTTCATATTCTCTCAACTTCCTTCACATACAGAATTTTTGCCTGAGTAATATATGTGGAATAAATCCTTGAACTGGCTAGAGACAATACTCCTGCTTCAAGGATAAGAATTCAGACCCGTCGTTAAAAAGATACTAGAAAGAACACCGCAGTGTTTCCCATTGCATTTAATGAAGCAGTTGTTCCCAAGCAGATGAGCAACGCTGGGGTTTGTATAGCTGCAGATTAGTTTTATAAGAAAGAAGTAGAGATTTTAAATGCTTTTAAAGTAATCCTAAGTGTTCTCTTCAATTGTTTGAAAAGTTGAAGTTTTCAAACCCACCTTTTTCAAACCCAACCTTTGTGTCCTTCCCTTTCCAAATGTCTCACGTATTCCTAAAAAAAACCAAACCAACTTACAAAACTGAAAATTATGTGAAAAGAATATCAAAAAGGAGCATCAATATGAGCAAGGAAAATGATATATTCTTTAAAAGATTACCTGAATGTGGCAGTAGCTCTTTTTCTGAGGGACCTGCATTTATCAACAGGAGCACTTCTAAGTCCCGAGGAAAACTTTCAGGGCTAAAAGACTCATTTAGCTCAAGACTTCACATTCTCTGATTCACTACATTAGTATAGAAGTAGTTTTTCAGTACTATTGCTCAGTTCATGTTGGGAAGTATTGGTTTCCTTTTATATCTGAGATTACTGCAATTTTACTTTCATGCAATGCATAAAGGGCTGCTGGAGCCAGTGGAGGCAATACCACTCCCTTTGACTGAGGGAGCGCATGCTCCGTTAGTGACCAAGCATCACTATTTGGGAATGATTTTAGACCCCTGTCTGCCAGTAGACAGTGGTATTACAACTGTAAATCGGTCAGCTCTCTGGCCAGAAAGCTGTGGACTTTCAGGAGTACACCCAGTCATATGTGTCAATCAGCTGCGCTTGGGCTGTACGTTACACCACGGAGGGGATGGTGGGACTGCTCGGCCGGCCAGCCCACTTTGCGGAGTGGGGCTGCTAGAGTTCAGGATCTGGTCCACACAGCCAGGCAGCCCCACACAAGGCTGGGAAGGTCCTACAAAATGCTGGCGAGGGTAGGAGTGGGACCGAGGGGGCTTCTCTCCTGCCCCCTGCCATGGTAGCCCATGAGATGGCTGCCGCTGCTGCTGGGGAAGAGGTACCACCAGCTCCCATCTCCTGAGAGACAGGCACAGGGATTTGGGAAAGGATTTGGTGAGCAGCCCAGGAATAAGGAAGGTAGAGAAAAATGCTTTTTCCTTCATTTAGTCAGCATCTGGCAGAGGCAGGGCAGGGTGCCTGTCTGAAGGACAGCTGATGTTTAGTACCAGCCATGTGTTTTGAGTATCTGGACACTTTTTTCATGATGTTTTGGTCAAAAGAAACAATAGATAGATAGATACATTTCTATTGCCTGACCTCTGTGAGCAGCTTAACAGCTTGTTTTCCCATCCTCACTGCATATAAGAGGATGTTTAATGAATTTCATTTTGCCTTGAAATGCTGAAATTCAGTGCGAGGCAATCTCTCAACATAGCTGCTGAGACCTCCTGCCCCAGGGAAAATGATTTTTGTTCTGCTCCCCATGATTTACCACTCTTCACCTTCACAAAGAGACATGAGGCTTTGCTAGCCCCAGTGGTTGCCCAAGCTGTATTTCGCAGTGCTCCTCCCCTGCGCCAAGTCCACGTCACCCACCACAGCACCCATCTCATGGGCGCTGCCCCATGCCTTGGATGCCCTGGGGCCCTGTAGTAGTGTGCTGCCCAAGAGGGGTTATCAAGTGGATGTGCGAGCAGAAGAAAGACTGGGTAGGTTTTGACCTGCCAAGTGTCCCCGAGTAACTCTGTGCCCTAGATCCCCTCTGTTGAGGAAGACAATTATACCAGTTTTCTTCATTTGGGGAAATAAGCATTGTTATCATCCTATACTTTTCAGAACATGTTTCTGTCATTCCTAGGAGAGCTAATTTCCAAGGAAGTAGGAATTCATCAGAGTACTCACATGATTTGGCCCTTACTGTTTCAGAAACCAAAATGATGACAGTTGCAGCCTCCCACCCCATCCACAGTTGCAGAAAACGTGATATAGGATGACAGACAGGATTTTTAATCCTTTTGGCTTTCAGATGACGTTGTTGTTTTCTGGCCTGTTGCAGGCCAGACCTAAAGGCTCAGAACCCACAGTGCTCATTTCAATCCCTGTCACATCCCTCTTTCGTGTACCTCAAAGTGAATTCTCTGCCGTGAGCTGCCCTTTTCCATGTTTCAGGAAACAGTGCAAAATGCTGCTGAGAGCAGCTGGTGATTTACCTACAGCCTGGCAGAGAAACAGCAAAATACAGGTGATATCAGAACCCAAACCTGTGCAGAAATCTGTATCCTTAGTGCACAAAGTTATGGGAAGTTCAAGCCTGCTTCATTACCAGGCAGAGCAGTCTGCTGGTCCTCTAGCTTGCAACTCCATAGCACCACCACTGGTCTTCAGGTGTGAGTGCCCCATGCTATCTCAGGACTCCCTGGGACTGTGCATACTCCACCCTGATGTATGCTACAGAGCTTTCTTAATTGTGTTTTCTCTGTTACCAGCTCTCAAATCATCCCTAAAGTGTCCCAGGATCCCGATTTTGACGAATGTCAAAGCTGGAGGGATGAAATGTGTTGCCGTTAAAGAGTTACCTTTAAAACCCTTTAAGCCAAGTTAAAATATACAGAAGCATTTTTATACATATGTCAACATTAGACAACAGAGTGGAAGAAGCTTTACAAAAATACATGAGTGCAGAAGTGCAAGGAAATAGCTCCACACTTACTGGTCCCTTCAGTTGGCTTTAACACTCTTCCTTACCCTGCACATTTCAGCTGGGAGACTCACAACCGTCCTTGCGGAAGGCTGGGATCCACTTGCCTTTTGTCAGACTCCAGAAGTGTCAGGTCCCACTTTTTCTTTGTATTTGAGACATGGATATGGACTTTGCAGTCACGTCTAAATCTTTGGAGTTAGACAGGTGCCTGCCGTTCCCATCATTTGCTTCGTCCCCGACTCAGTTCAGGAAGGAGTCCTGACTCCCTTGTTACTTCCTGACAAAACTGTTGTCTGTTCCCTCTAGCTTTGGAAATGCTACTCTCCTTTGGGTGCTGAGCTGGTATAGTTCTTTGCTTGGTCTAGACAGTAAGCAAAGACTTACTGACACTGAGATTTTTGTGCTTGAATAAATCATTAGTGAATCATGAATCCACTGAGAGTACTCCTGGTGAATAGGGCAGTCTAGAGAAGGAAGCCTTTTCATCCACTGATCCTTATTTTTCGTATATACACATTAACCATCATACTGTATAGAGCAACACAAATACAACTTGATATGGTAGAAGAAAATCCATGCAACCAAAACCATGCAGCTGGATCTGCATTACTCAAATTGTCACCTATTTTTATTCATTCAGAATAATACTAATAGTTCTAAAAAGAAATAGTACCAATAATATTTCCTGTATTCATTGGTTTACATACGTGTTTTAAGATGTTTTTTAAACAGGCAGGCTGAATGTGCTTATTGAGAGATACAGTGTCAATCTTAATCATGGAAGCTCTGGGAGGAGAGATGGGCAGAGAGTAAAGTAATTCCTTGTTCCTTGGTATTGTGTGGCATCACTCAGAAGCAAAGAGGAGGAAAGCTTTCTGCCAGAGATGAGACATTCTGCTTTGAGATGAGTCAGAAAGGGGTTCTCAGCCTTTGTCCTGTGCTCTTCCATGCTCAAGTAAGTGTGAATGTGGGGAAGGAAGGCTTGTAGCAGATGCAAGAGCTGTCATGACAAAACCATCCCATCTTACCTCAATAGCTGCAGGTAAGTTTCCGACTAAATCTAAGAGAAAATGAGGCACAGCATAGCTGCTGTTGAATTCAGTCAGGGAGAACATGTATTGTTAAGTGTAATCGTACTGATACCGTTGTCATTTGATCTTCTGTAACTTTATTCCATGACCCAAAATGCTTCTATGCTTCTCAAGTAACTTTCTTTTAACCTGTGATCTTGTCTAGCAATAAATCTGGCTAGTCATCTGGCATATAGCAAAGCATTCCTTACTCCATCTTGTTGCAAATCTTAAAACTGTGGCACTGGACACCTTGAAAAATTGCTGAGTTATCCAGTACATTATGTTTCTCTTATCTAAAGAGCAGTAGGATAAATCCTCATAGATGTTCCATGGCAGTTTATCATGAGATTAAGGAGAGGAAGAAATGTCTTCTCGGGGCCAGTGATAACTAATTAAATTCTCCAACTGGCAGTAAAAAGCTGGGAGTATGACTGGCAGGCTCCTTAATGGCTTTTAACTGAGACCAGACATGACAGTAACCTGTAACTTTGGGGTAATGTGCATCTGGGGTTCACTGTGCACTGACCTCATCTTTGAGGAATACTGTAAGAGTCATAATGTCACCTTTGATCTCTATGGGTCTCCTTTCTCTCCAAGACTTCATTTATTATGACTGCAAAATCTTTTGATGTGTCCAGTTCTCTTCTGTACATTATCACAGAGATTAGCCCAGCTGGGGACCAAATTTCAAGTAGAGATTGGTCAAAGGTCCATCCATTGAAATGTTGTTGATCTGGTGTGCCAGTTTTTGCAGTCAGTAGTGATGACAGATTGCTATGCCAGAATCACATTCAGATCCCTCTGTCTGCACAACCTGCATGGCCACGTACTTGTTGACAGCTGGGTGCACAGTGTGCATTCTTAGGTAGGGCCAAACTCATGAGTGGGGAGCCACAGAAAGAAGCCAAAAGGGCTTTCCCTTCTCACTGATGGAAAAGAAGTGTTAGTAACAATCTGTGTAGAGTATGAGGGTTGAAATAAAAAACAAGACATTTTCTATCTTTTGGAAAAGAAAAAAGAATAAATGACAGAATCATGTAGGATGTTATCTGAAGAGAATTACTTGGACAACGACATACTGCAGCCAGTCTATAGACACACACCAAAACCAAAAGAGGAAATATTTTATCAGCAAGTAAAGCATCTTGTTTTGGAATTCATTGATAGCACTCAGATTTTGCTAGCTGGTACACTCCCCTCAAAAACTATGATAGAAGTTCTATGGAAGATAAAAAAAATCTATAGTGAAGAATTCATGTTCCAGAAGAGCACGATACAGGCAGGAAGGGGTGACAATATTTGCCCGAATGTACCTCTGCCCGTGAAACAAACTCTGAGTAGGTGCAAGCAACAGATGGCTTATACAGTTTTGTTATTTTTTTTTTAGTATCAATACTTATAGTTTATTTTTTCTGATGTCTCTTTGATTGCATTTAGCCCTGACCAGTTCTTTCATTCTGTCTTTGTACAGTCTTTAAATTAAATCTTCCCTTACTTTAATTTTATTTAAAACCGTGCCTATTAATAAAGAACCCTCTTTCAGTTGTCCATCTAATATAAGTTTCCACCTAATATAAGACTATTTTAACTTTTTGTCTTATGTTTGCAGTCACCGTTTGGTTTTGTAATTATCAGCTAGAGAAACAGCTAACCCCGCTGAGTCAACGGAAAGCTTGATTTGTATCACTGGAAAGACACCATGTGCTTAAACCAGGGAAAATACTGAAAACTGATAGCTGGTGGAGGGGAATGGATTTCTGATGACTGGAATGAATTTGTTCAATGAAGAAGACTTAAAGCGTGGGACAGTCTGATGGTTATTGGCTCTGGGAGAGGTCTGGAACTGTATACCCCAAAGTAAGAGTTGAATGTGACAGCTATTACATGTCATACAATAGATAATGTCAGTGAAAGTGTGATCAAGAGAAGACTCGTCACTGTCAGGAAGTCCTGATTCTAGCAGAAAGGCTGTCCCTTCTTGCACAGTGTTCTAGGGTATAGATTTTAATCCTAAACCAAGTTTTAAATACATAAATCCATCGTAGTCCTATCAAGGTCAATAGTGAAACTCTCACTCACTTGCACGGTACAAAGCAGGCTCCTCAGGTAAAAATGTCTGACTCTTCTTTGGGCAGCAATATGAAAATACGTACCACATCTGGAAATGTCAGAAATATTGGGGGTTTTTTTGAGATTAGATCAGCAAATTTATGCTGTGACTGGCCTACTGAATCATTTGTATGGTTCATATCCTCATCACAGCCTTTGGCTTGGCCGGTCTGATATCACATGGCTTGTAGTTGAGGTAGAAAAGATAGTTCCACACTTCAGCCTACAGAACAGACCAAGCAAGCAAGCTGGGTTTTGACGTTGAGTTGCTAGCAATCTGGCTGCGTATACCAATGGATAATTGAAATTGATATATTTATGTGGAGTGTGGAGGGGGAAAACTGAGGTAAGGTTGTTTACATGCATGTGGCCTTTAAATGTGAAAATACAGTAAATGAGAGAAGATAGATCAGTCAGCAAGCCTTGAAAGCTCTCTGAGCAGCTTATGTTTGTTGTTACAGAATACAAGGAGAAGAATGGCATAGTCAAAACAATGAGCTACAAAAACTAACTTTGCAGCTGACAGGCTAGAAGCAATGCAAGATGGTATTTGTCAAAGCCGGAGAAAAGAATATTGTGGGAAGCGAGTAATGAGAGAGTGACTGATGCGGTTTTAAGTTTCAGCTGTGAAGAAGTGTTATGCAGAAAGAGTTGCAAGGTAGACAAGGATAAGGAGGTCAAATCTAAGATGATTCCTGATCATAAGTCTTTGTGGCATTTCCCACAGTGGTAAAGCTAAAGGTAATGGGAAGAAAGACAGGATTTTGCTTTGGACACATTGTACTTTAAATCTTAACTCAGAGCACTAAGAGGAAATGTCTGTGCAACAGACTATTAGTTTAGTTCAAGTTAAATGAGAGACGTCTATGGATGGGTAATAAATCTGCTGGTCACTGACCTAGAGAGGATAGGTGATTTTTTCTTTACCAGTATGTCTTATTTACAGGCAAAAAGCATAGAGGGAATAAGACTGCAAAGTTTCTGCTGAGTGCTGGGTCATGGAGAAGATGAATAAGCACCTTCAGAACTCTGCTCCAGAAGCAATTGCAGAGGGAGGAAGTTAACTGGGAGAAGGTCAAGTTACAGATGCACAGTGAGAATATTCTGCTGCTGCTGCTGCTGCTGCTGAGAAGATAGTAGTAGGATGGGTTCAATAATAGTTTTCCCATTTGACCAAGAAAATTATTAGAGACTGTCTTGAGAGGTTTTCGAGGGGAGCAGAAAAGGCACAATTTTAAGTTGTAGGGAAGAGGAATCTCATCTAGATATTGTAGACAGCACTGGAAGATGGATGACTAGTGATGAAAATGTTGGAGTAAAGAGTGAGTTTCACTAAGATGAAAGAGACTAAAGCATGGAGGCAACAGCACTTTTATCTGTCTTGTCTCTGTTGCACATATGCTTGCTCGGCAAAGGTTTCTTTCCTTATGCATGTATATCTCTTAAATGGAGATCTTAGCTGCTGCTCTAATACACCTAATAGTAAGGCTACCAAAAATCTGATTCATACCTCAATAAACTCCTTATATCTATATGTGCTGCCATCTGCACAGAGCAGCCTCAAAATTAAAAAGTTAAAGACGTTTCACTGTTTTTTTCAAAATAAATACTTAATCTCTCAAGTTCTGCTATATTATTTCACCAGTGACATCTTCTACATGTGGCCTTAATGGTGGGTGATGGACATACTGTAGTAGCACCACAGTAGCAAAGGCATGGAACTTCAAACAATACCAGAGCCATGAGGCAATACTGCTGTGAATTTTGGTACCTGCAACGACAGCCTTGTGCTCTATTCTTCATGGACAGAACCTTTTCCTACCTTTGCCTCTTTTCTACCCTGTCAGAGCTAGGTCAGCAGTATCTGCAAGGCCTCTCTGCTCCATGAGGCTACGAGCAAAGGCTGAAAACTGGCTATAATTCCCTTCGCTCCCTGTCTAATAGTGCACCTACCTCTCCTACGCAGAGAGCCAGAGGCATTGCAGAGGAGCAGTGCGCAGAAGAGGAGCATCTTGTGCTGGTACAGGGAATCCCATGGGGATGGGAAAAGCAGCCTCAGTCCTGCTCATGGCCTTCACCACAGGGTCAAAGGTGTGTGGGAACAGTAGCTCCTCCTCCTTCCCCAGCGAGATCAGATTGGCAGCGAAGCTGCCTGGAACCCTATTGATCTCTCGTTTAGAAAGTTCAATAGTGTCAGGAAAGTTGCAATATCTTTTTCTTCTTTTTGTATTGAAGTCATGAAAGAATGAAATGAGGAGTCCTAGCTCAGTGATTCTCAGCCTTTTTTTTGGAGTGGAGACACTACAAATTTTCTGGTTTGTATATACTGAGTATAAATCTATTGGCAACAAGCTTGCCTTTCTTAAGCATTTTTTTGTGAAACCCTTAGAAGTAATCACCACAGCTACAGGGGTCTGCAGCTTGGAGGCTGAACAGCATGAGCCTATACAAAGAGGTGGTGTTCCTCTTGCAGCTCCTGCCTACAGAGGAGGTGAAGATATTGTTAGGCTTTCTCTTTGGGAATGACATGCATTGCCTGCCAAATGCATCTACTGGGATGGGCAACACAGCCCTACAACATGATCATCTGGACCACAGCATCAGGGGTCTCAGGAAAAGTGAAAAGGGTATCACATGGTGCCTATTCCTGTCAAGTCCCTGTGGAGGACTGCAACCTGGACTGCTGTGTTGTTTGACTGTTCACGGGGGTGAGAGTGGGATTCCTTACGCACTCTCTTCACCACTATTTCTAAACACAATCTGGCATCCTGTCTGACATCCAAATGTGCTGCGAGTGCATAAGGAGGAGCAATGAAGTGAACTGGAAACTGGACATCAACTCCATATGCTATGTTAACTCTGACCTGATCCAAACTACAAAGAGCAACTGGTATCCTAAACCAGTCTGTTCCCCTTTTACTAATCAATTCCCTGCACGTCTCTACAGAATCATGTCTATAGAGATATAAATGGCCCAATCCTGTTTCTGATTTAAAGGAACAGGAGCTTTTTTGTGTCTGTTTCACTGGAACAAACCAAGTTTATAGTTTAAATTGATCATATTTAAATCATCATTAACAAAGACAGTAGAGCTATAAACCATATTTAGAGGGATTAAAATTCTGGTTTTGAGGAACCCACCTTTTAGGCCACATATTTTACAAGCACAGATTTTGAATTACTGATTGTCTGATCCTGTGTGGGCTTCTGGCCCTCCAGTCCTGTGTTTCTGGGATCTAGACACAAGACTTTTTAGTGGGGCTTCTTTTTTTTTGTTTGTTTGATTTATTTTTTAACTGTGATTTTTCATTTAAACAGTGGCTGATTGTGAAAAGGCTACAACTTGTGTCAGAGCACTCAGTGAGGCATTTCTCTTGGGGATCTTTCTGAAGCATTGTAGGAAGTAGTGCCCTCAGGTAAAGTTGACTCTCCTAAAGTCAAGATGCCACAATGGATGATGTGACTGCCTATTTCAGCAGAAGGCCATTTGGGTCAGCTTAAATCACCAAGGAAGGTTATTCTTAAACTAGCTCTGTAGGAGGACACCTTCCTAGCCCCCAGGAATACCTGCTTAGGCTCATTTTTACTTTAAATTGTTTTGAAGGAGAGCTAATCAGAACCTGAAAATATTTGATGGTGATTAAATTTAGAATTCAAGGATAATTAGCCAGGGGAAAAGAAAAAAAACTATCTGCAGATGCTGGATTCAGCATGTGTCAGTAAATCTCCAAAGGCACATCCTTCCTATAGTCTTCAGCACTGCTTTTCTGGGGTTGTCATGCAGTATTTTGGGAAGACACTGCCTGAGCACAAAGTGCAGTAAGTAAAGATAAGATAGAACATCAGGGCTCTCCTTAGAGATATCTCTTATTCTTCTGACCCTGTGAAGCCACCTTTACAGAGCTATTCAACTTTTCAGAAATCCATTCCCAGCTAGAAAAGAGCAGTTCCTACTGGGAGTTTTACTGTGCTCCAAGAAACTTTTGTCAAGTTTCTGAATACTGGGGAAGTTCCTAATTGCTTTTAACTGTCTCTGTCCTCCCCCCTGCTTTTTTACCTTTTCTCTGCTTTTGACTCCTGAGATATTCTGAAGAGCCTCTCACCTCTCAACGGAAGCACTGGAGCTGATATGAAGACCTCCACAGACAGCACTGTTTGCAGTCTACGTGCTTTATTGATCTTAACCTGAAGAACCATGCTACAACTTCTCAAGCTCTGCCTCCTGGTATCCTATCTCTTAGCTATTTATATAACTACAAATAAAGAGAATTCCCATCACAGTTCCTATTTTTGCCCCCACTATAAATGGTTGTATTTTGATTTAGATGGGATGCATTTCTGACCATACTGTAGTCAGCAAGCAGCTTTACAGTATCTGAACTTCTGTTCTCATGGACTCTGTAACAATGTCTGTAACGGGTATAGGTGCTGTGGAGTTAACCAGACCCACTTTGAAGCTGCTGAGCATTTACACTGCTTTGGTGTTCCCTGTCCAAACTGCTGCTTTGTCTCTCTGGTGGCAGAAGGGATTGGCAGCATTAGCTTCATCAGAAGAACAAAACAAATATAGGCGGCTTTTTAAATTGGATACATCCATATCCCAGTTTGAGGTGGCACTTAAGAAAGTGAGGTATCAATAAGCTACCAAAATAAACATGATTGCCCTGTCTGATATCAAAGAAAAGGGGGTTAATCCTCTTTTAAGGTGGAGGCAAAATCTCTTTGGTTATATGGGCAGAGGAGGGACAGAGGGGCAATAATGACCCTGTCTGCAGGATTAGTAATGCTGCTACTAGAAGGCTGCTTGCATTTCAAAATCATGGTGAAGAACTAAAGAAAATTCAGACAAGAGCTGCATAAATGGTGTGAGATCTGCAAAAGTAATCTTTTTAATGAGAGACTAGGGATGCTTGATACATTTTCAATCACCAGCTCAAGGCTCATTAGTCAAGTAGGCAGACGTTAATTTTGACATCCCAAGGTTGAGCGAGCAGAGCCTAGTTTCTTCCACAGTGGAAGTTAGGGGGAGCCTGAGCAGCAATACCAGGACAGCCCTGGGGTTTGGGCATGCTGCTCCTCCTGCTCCTGCAGGACTGGAGGAATGGGGCTGGCAACTGCTGCTCTGGAAAGGTCTCACACCAGCAGTATTTGTTATCCCACAAATGATTCCTTTTCTCAGGAGAGGCAGAAACCCTGTGGTTTCCTTTTGGTGACCTTCTCAATGCTGTCGTCAGAAACTACTTAATCTGTCGGAGTCGAAGGGAACACCCCCACAGCTCTGAAGGGAACCAGGGTGGTACCTAGGTCTCCCAACACAGAGCTGGAACATGACTAGGGCATACCCAGCAGAGCACGCCTGCAGTGTACCCTGAGGAGTGAGCTAGTCCTGTGGTGTATACTCACTTTTTCCTCCCTTGGAACAAAGTTTTATCTAAGAAATTTCTCCTTTGAAATATTCTAGGGAGCCCAGACAGATCTAACCTTTCTTCCTGAAACTTATTATTTTGCTTCATTATCTAAGAGACCATCTGATCATTCTTCTCAATTAAAATAAGTGGTTTTACTTTAGCTCCTTAGAGATGCAAATGTCTCTTGCTAGAGCAAAGTCCTTGACTAGCTAATTAATAAATCCTTGCTTCTACGAGTGGGGAAAGCTCTCCCTACTCCTCCTCCCTTTTTGACTCTGACATGGTGAAACATATCTTAAACTTATTTTATATTCTCTAACACTTGGTCTATGACAAACGTGTCCAATACAAATATCTGACCATGCTAAATAGGTTCTTGAATGAAAGCAGACACAATGGTGATTAATCACTTCGGGGTGATGGGTCCCCATGAGCTTCTACTAAGCATGTGTAGCAATCTCCCATTGCACAGTTACATCCAAGGAGGATAGAGAACAGTGATGGACTCAAGAGATTTTGATATTTCAATGACTCTGTGAAGGCAGGCAATTAGCTACTGTTGCGGCACCATAACCAGAGTGGAAAATGCAGAAATAAGGTTATATCATTATGTAAACCATAACCAGTCTCAGCAAACAGCATTATAGTGTCTTACAAAGCTTTGTTAGCTGAGTCAGTTCCAGGCAAGTATAGAAGCAGCTACTCCTCTGTAAAAGTTTTGGTGTAAACTGTGTACTTTATGCCACGTCTTTTATTCTTGTCTCATATGAAGGTGTTTTTCAGAATTAGCAGGCATGCAATTCAGTAAATGTGTTACTGGAACTATCACACTGAATAGTGCTTGTTGTTAATAGAGTTGCTGGGTTTTTTTTTTTGTGCAGGGAGTCTAGTGACATTGTTAAGAACTTTGTACCATCATCTATGTGCTGTTTCTGTCTGCGTGGTATTGTCATAGGGAAGTTCAGATTATTAAAGGAATATTTAGATTCTGTTTTTTTTCTCCAGATTTTTTTCTAACATCAATGGACAAAACAGATCTTGTCTTAACAAATTGTGTACCCTAGCATATCAATATTCACCTATGCTGGTTTTGGATAACAAATTGCCATCACCTCAGGTTTCTCTGGATCTTTCCTGAGCTGAAGCTTCTTAGCTTATGTCTTTGTAGTCTTACCAACTTCTGCAATGTAAGCAGCACAAGAATAGAAATCTTCAAGAAAGTGGAAAAATTGTCTTTGTTCTTCACCAAGTACTGAAGTGATTTCTGCAGAACCTTGCAGCAAGCTACCTGGAGTCCCCATTCAGTAAGAGGGACCACTTCGACTACAGGCAGAGTGGGCAGTGCTGGGGTAGCCAAATAGCCATGACCCATCTGTCCCATTCACTTATCCTTAAGCTTTGCAAAACCAACTGGCTGCTGCCACCAGGGAAGGGCTGGTGGTGATTTCATGGGACCTTCCTGCAGCAGCAGTTCCTCTGCTGTGACAGCAAGCCTGGCCCCTTGCCCTCTGCTTCTTGCAGCTAGGGTGGCCCCATGCCCCAGCTTCAGAGGAACCAAGTTCTGGGTGCTGAGAAAGCAGAGAGGACACACAGAAAAATCACACACACACACACACACACACACACACACACACACACACACACACAGAGATCAACTTGAAACCATTTGTGCATGTTAGCATACGAACAACTTATAGATGTATGATATAACTGCCTAATTATTAAACAAGATGCGTATTTTTAAAGGCTGAGTCTTGTGTAGGTATAAAAGACCCATTGACATTTTTTGTCCTTTTTCTTTTTTTTTGAAAGAGCAGCTAAATTCTGCTGACCTTTTTAAGTGATTGAATTTAAAAGTTTTAAAGCCCCAGAATTTGTTTTTCAAAGTCAATCAAAATTTTGGCATTTCAGTATATCTGGCATTTCAGTATCCTAATTTTAATCACCATAAAGATCAATACTACCATCCATCTCTGTTTATGGTATTTTATTTCCTCCAGAAGCTGAACAGACAAAAAACACACACACACACACACACACACACACACACACACACACACACACAGAGATCAACTTGAAACCATTTGTGCATGTTAGCATACGAACAACTTATAGATGTATGATATAACTGCCTAATTATTAAACAAGATGCGTATTTTTAAAGGCTGAGTCTTGTGTAGGTATAAAAGACCCATTGACATTTTTTGTCCTTTTTCTTTTTTTTGAAAGAGCAGCTAAATTCTGCTGACCTTTTTAAGTGATTGAATTTAAAAGTTTTAAAGCCCCAGAATTTGTTTTTCAAAGTCAATCAAAATTTTGGCATTTCAGTATATCTGGCATTTCAGTATCCTAATTTTAATCACCATAAAGATCAATACTACCATCCATCTCTGTTTATGGTATTTTATTTCCTCCAGAAGCTGACTTGAGTGTCAAAAAAAAAAAAATCTCTCAATCTCTGTCAAGCAAAATTTCAATAAGTGGAAAACATTTGTTGTGAATGATTATTTGATATCACTGATTTTGGTGTGACATCCCGACTTTGTTTCTCTCAAAGCTTTCACAGCAATAGGTGTGGGAGCTTATGGGCCTAATAGCAAACATAAATTCTGTAGCAGACAAGTTACCTGAGTTACTGAGGTTTTAGATGATGTAATTTGGAGAGATGGTTTTCTGAACTAAAATGCCATCTGCTTCTACTTACTTTTCCTTGTTTCCTTCTCTAAGAAAACACAGAGAAAACATGCTTGTTCTGAAAGGTAGTTCCTTTGAGGCCCGTTATTTTTCTCCATCTCTCTAAAAAGACAAGATATGAATTCGTTAGTGAGTTACCAGACAATTCAGTATACAGCGCATCCAAGAAGCCAAATAAATGCACTTTCATTTGATACACCTTGATGTAGCTGAAAGTTTGAATTTTGAAGACAGATTTACCAGAAGGCTTCTGGGGCCACAGCCAGGAGCAGCTAACAGTTGCATTCTCAAATGGTCTTGTTTTCTCCATGGAAGATACATTCACATTTTGTAACACTACAGTGTGCATTGCGGCTCCCTCGTTAATGTGACAGGGGGTCAGCCAAGTCCTGGACAAAAGGAATCAGAGTAAAACAAGGCTTTCAAACTTTCCATCTTCACACCAAAACAGGATAATTTCACAGCATTCCGACAATACCAGCTGGTGGCCAAAAGATGCATGCACCAAATCAGCATCAGGGCTTTAATAGCTCATAATATTTTAATGGTTTTTAATATATTAGATTAGTATAAGGGTACTATAGTATAACAACATTGTTCTCAATTAATGCATAGGAAGGATATTCCCTGCGATTTGCTCTTTCCATGCTCAGTGGAATTTTCCAGGATCTGCCTTACTCTGAGGGGAAGATTCGATTTTCAAAGGTCCTTTGCTATGTGTGCTTTTGGTTGAAAGAGAGCTGTAGTATGTGCTCAGAGATCAATAGCTGTGGGGCAATATTATCACAAAATACAAAGGGATCTGATTAGACAAGTGTTACCTAATCTGTATTGTTCAAACTGCAACAAACGTTATAGATGGCTGCAATTTAAAAGACCTTGATTCTATGTTAGGTTTGGATAACCATAGGAAAGCTAGTAAATTTAGACTAGTTATTAATCTCAAATTACCTCTTGATTTTTAAAGTATATTTTAATAATAATAATAATAATAA
>NW_009260763.1:2495778-2579002 GCF_000687185.1 Egretta garzetta
TAATTTGACGTTTTTCCCAAGGACTGAAGGTTTTGCCTTTTAAAAATCTCATGATAAAATTGAAATGAGGTCCTTTATTTCAGAATTGAAGCACAATGACAGCAAATTTCTATATTCCATGAAATTGTTAAGGTCCTTTGATATTATGATTTAAGTTTACTGCAATCAGAATTTAGGGGCAGACTGGGTGTAAAATGCTAGATAATGTTCTCCTAAGTATGAGTATGAGTTTCATGTCCCTTACAACTGAGATGCATGAGGTGCAGGCTTCAAATTGTAGGTGAATATGCCTGGGAAGAAAGGTAGTGTAAGATACTCTGCACTTGCTGCAATAAGCTTATTTTAGAGAAGGACTATACTCAGTGGCACCCAGTGTGACGACAGACTTTGTAAGTCCTTGGTTGCAAAGAGTTTGCCCCATGCTGGGGATCCCTTTTGCCTGCAGCCCTCTCACAGTCAGAAGGAGCTGAAACCGGAGAGCACACTGGGCACACTGGGTGAGAAACCCAAGCAATGCAAGGAGCCCCATGGCTGCAGAAATTGTCTGGGATTTAGGAAGCAGAGGCTCAGGCTGAGGAAGTTTTGCCCATTTCAGGGTTGTGAGCACGTGCTCCCTCCTCCCAGCCAAGTGGGGGATCACAGAATCGCAAAGGTTGGACGGGACATCTGGAGATCATCTAGTCCAACTCCCCTGCTAAAGCAGGTTCACTTAGAGCAGGCTGCACAGGACATCATCCAGGTGGGTTTTGATTATCTCCAAAGAAGGAGACTGCACAACAATCCTGGGCAGCCTGTTCCAGGGCTCTGTCACCCTCAAAGTGACAACTAAGTTGTTATTTTTTTAAGTAGATGCTCAGGGCTTCTGGTGGATGGGCAGTTGGTGTCTCCAGACCTGGCTTGGTGGAGTCATTCCTATTCTTAAGAACAACCAGTACCTACTTGTTGGGTCAAATGACACTCTGTAGTCTAGCCACTCAAGTGGTGTGTGGGAACTCAATATCCAAGCCCACAATGCTAAATATTTAATACCCACCATCATATTTTGACACTAATTCAAGCCCTCATTGCCAGGCTCAGCAGAAAGGCTGACAGCGGAATGGACGTGGGAAAGGAAGTGTCCTCTCATGTCTGCAGATGCTCTGATCAGTTCAAGGGTAAAGAACTTTGATGGGGTTGAAAAGTTTATTCTCTCTGTGTCTACTCTGGATGTTTTTCAGATAAATAAAGAGTTTAGAATCCAGCTGCTGTCAACAGATTTTTCTAAGTACTAAATCTACAGTGCTACACTTGGAAAAGTGCGTTTATCATAGAAAAAAACTGAGTTTCTGAAAAACGTTTATTAAAAAAGACTGACTAAAGCTTTCAGTAGGCTTGACAAGATTTCATATTTCACTTTTCATCTTTACCGAGTGCATTAATAGCTTTTAAGACTAAATGACATGAGTGCTAGATATCTGAGCAGTGCATTAGAGATGGAGAAAGCAGGATTCTGTGGCTTTGTGTACATGCCTGGTGATCAGGAGAAAAACCAGAGTGAATAGGACTGTTTGAAAAATCAGGAGTTCCCCCCCTGTCCAAACAGATTCATAAAGAAGTTTGTGATTAAACAGCTGAAATTCAAATAAAATTTGCATTGCCCAGCTGATGTTTCTCACTATATCCTAAATATTTGAATGGCTGAGTGTTCCTGAAAATATCTTCAAATCCAAAAAAACCCAAGAAATCAATTCTCAGGTTGTATTAGTTAGTATGCATTTGTCACTACCACTTTCATCAGCTCACCACTTTTGCTGGTTAGAATTTTTCTTGCCTCAGCAGACACCAGAAATATACCATGGAGGCAAATATCCAGTAGTGAGCTGCAAAAGTGAAAAATCTGTGAATAACTCAAGCTCTGAAAAATCATTTATTCTCACCAGCTTAATTTTTCACATTTGCAAACAGCAAAACTGAACTTGAACAACTAGATCCAAACCCCTCAAAAGCCCAAAACACTGATAACACATCAAAGCAGTGAAGCAAATGGCAAAAAAAAAGGGCAATCTTTCCTAAAACCTTTTCCAAATGCAATCACTGTTCAGAACTTATTCATGTTTTTATTAGGTGAATTTACCTAATTCTAAACAGCCACTCATGTCTTTCTGCTGTAACTGCATGATACAGTATGGCTGGTTGCCTAACACAACTAAAAGAAATAAAAATAGCTTCAAGTAAAATAATTTTTCCCAGCTAAGCCTCACATGAGCTCTGGCTGATCTTTCTTTTAGTCAAGTTAAGATTGTAATTTTCATACAAGTTAAGTTTTTCATTCAGACGCAAGAGACTTGTTTAATGAGCTGCCTGAGGTGCAACATCTTTACTTTGCAGAAAATGAAGCCATTTTCTATAACAAGATGTCAGGTTGGTTTTGTGTGTGTGTGTTTACTGTATTGCCATCATCACACTATTTTGGGTACTTATCCTACTACAGGCCCTGCACCAATATAATTATTGGTACAGGCCAGCAAGGGTGACTCACTAGCTGTAGAGGCTGAGGACATTTAGGGCCCTGAGTTTAGGGCCAAGGAGCAGGAATTCTGGGCTGAGCATTGGGTCTCTGTACACACAAGATGAGGGACATCTGGGAGTCTTCCAAGCTGAGTACAAGCAAGTTGTTTCTGGGGAGTGAGCAAGGTACGTCTTGAAGTGCTAACTGACAGCCATTTGGTTTCATGTTCCTCAGACCAAGCATACCAGCCCCGGAGAGAGGCAGGACTTCTCACTGCCTGGGACTAAGGTCTGCTTTTGTCTGCTCTCTGTTGGGATAAGGAAAATTTGCATCTGATTTTGACAGCGAGCTCTGCCTAAAGGATATGCATAAAGATTACCGTGTTTTCCTCAGTGTGCTCAAAGCAGATAAATGAGCATGTTCTCCACTGTGGCAGATCTGGTTTCAAACAGGGATAAAAGGAGTTTGGTGGACACTCCCCGTAGGGCACACATTCAACTTTGCAGTGACATAATCATCAATCTCAGCCCACCAGTCACACCTGGTGAGTTGTTCAGAGAAAGAACACAAAGGCATTTGCTGAACAGGACCAGAAATTGTTTGTGCTGTAAGAGACCAAAGTGACCAGTAAGGTTGTACTTGTGTATTCCAAACACCCCCTCCCCGCCAGCCAGGTACGATGTATTATGTCCTTCCTTTGTTCTCAGTAACATTCCGAACCGCAGCTTTTGAGAAGGCAGGCACTTTAGGGAAGCTTTGCAGATGTTTTGCCTTCCTTAGAGTCTCGCTGAGACAGATTAGGAATACTCTCACATATGAGCAACTCCCTAAAATACAGGCCAGACCAGCAAAAAGTATTATTAAATTAACCTCATTCCTCTTTGTGGAGCCCTTCACTCCAACCAGCTGAGTGCATTTTATTTCTGTTATATTAGAATCCGCTGTAAAGAGTTATGTTAGAGTGATTTCATTTTTTCAACAAACCTACTCACCATCTGCATTTGGCAAAACTCGTTGACATCAGTCTTTGTTGCTTAGCAATAAATACTTGTGCTGACTGCAGTCACAAAGAGTGTTCGTTACTTTGTCATTCAGACATTTTACACAGCCTTTATGGCCTCAGAAATCGTTTATTTACGCTGGCCTTCTTGGAAGAGAGGGGGAAGAGCTGCAAAACAAATGTGTAGAATGAGAGGAAAGGCACATGGATCTTGAAAGGCGTTGGACGGAAATAGCAAAGAACCTGTAGTAGATCCACAAGCTCGATAAAGAGGAGAAAAACACCTAGGAGAAATCAATGCAATTCTATTACTATAAAATATTAAAGCCATTATAGAGCTTGCCAGACATCAACAATCTTGAACACTATTAAAGTGTATGTTTTTAATGGCATCAATGATCACATTCCATCAGTTTGTGCTAATCAAGATGTACTAATCTGCAAGACTATCTGATATAAGAAAGTGCTTTGTGTTTATATTCTGCATGTATATGTAATCAGAAGGTGTTCTAAGTTGAGCAAAATACCTAAAAAATTTACATTGCTATAGAGTTCTATGGTAATTGTCTTGTTACACATAACTTCAGAATTATTTGAATTTGGGAATAACTTTTATAGTTGGTATTAGCTCAGAATTGAACTGTGTTGAAACCTTTGATTGAAGTTTTTATTTACAGAAAGTTGGTAGAAGAAATGCTTAAAGCTGCACAATTCTAATTGCTTTTCTTATTTAGCAGTCACTATGGCCCACTTCTGTTTAGATGACCAATTGTAAGGTATTAACCTTTGGCACTCAGACCAGAAAAAAATTGGACTAGGAGGCTCCAAAAAGGCAAAATTAGAATTGGAAATGAAATGGGTCACTTGTTACAGAGCATGTTACATTTAATAGATGAACAAGTTAACAAATGAATATGACAATGAGTCATCTGAAGTCAGAAAACAGCATACTGTTGGAATGTTAGATGATTTATAAAATGCTTAGTTTTTCTTTTTATTTGTGGACACATTATGCAAAACAGGTTGATCATTTCACATGGGTAGCAGCAAAAATGCAGAAAAAATCAGAATATGTGATAACAAATCTGTCATGGACGGAGTGTCCACTGCAAAACATACAAAATACTTGGCATATTTTTCAGGAAATGGCAAATAAAACTTCCCAAAGCTGAACTCCATTCAGGCATTGAATTTGGGACTCAAAATCTCTTTTTGCTTTAAAGGCGATGACTTTGATTCTGATCTGCCAATAGAATTTTTGACTTTAAGCAAAACAATAATAAAAGTAGTGAAGAACTATGGACTGGGCATTTAGAGTTAGGCTGCTGGTGAAGTACGGGGACCTTAACAGATCCTCCAGTCGTATAAGAGAGATTACGCCTAAATAGCTGATCAGGCATGTTTAAGGACCACAGCTGCTGTGCAACCTTTAAGACCACAGTGAGAAACTGGAAAATGAACGTTGTTAGCTTCTTCCATGTCAAGACATAATTCAAATTCCCCACTTGGAAGGGACAATGCCACCGCGTCGATTCAATTCTGACCTGAATTGCTTTGGGAGGGGAAAGATCGTGTTGCCCAGACACTCTGACACAGAAATCCTGATTTTGAGCCTCAGATGGCTGCTCCTGTTCCGCCAGGATTTGCTTTGGGAATCTGTAAGGCAGCAATGCATTGTGGCCACGCTCCGTCTGCTGAAGTGCTGTGAAGCAGGGAAGCTTTATGGCTGTCTCAATGGATGTTCAGTTCAAACGTATGCAGCCGTTAAGTGCTGCAAACTTGAAAGTCTGACCCTCAGCCCTTTTGGAAATGTCTCCTATTAAATACAACACACTCCTGAAATAGAAAGCGAAACATAAAGGGAGCTGTGCTGAAACAACAAGAGAAAACTTTTTGCTTCAATATGAAGGAGAAAAATGTAAAAGCAACTGGACAGAAGGTGAAAAAACCCTAATCAAAAAGTCACATTCTGACAAAAAAAAAAGATCTGAAAGATGACAGATGACACTCTGAGGAGTCAGAGGCTGGGAATAACAAGAAACCTAAGGCTCCTCTTTTGGCAAGGCTGGTATTCTTCAATACCCAAGAGCACCTGTAAAAGTTTTCTCAAGGAAAATGCTGACTTTTCTAAAAATGCAGTCAATGTAGGAAGACCAGTGTATTCTCAGTGAATAAGTTAGGCTCTGCGCTCCTGACAAATCCAAGATCAAGTTGAATGACCAAGTGGCCCAATGCAGGCTTGGAACTGGTCCATCTCTGCAGCACTGATTATATTGACATTTCCCTTTCCTTCTCTGCTCCTTCCCTCTTTCTCTCACTTCAGGATGTGTTTTTCTCTTTTTATGTTTCTAGTTACTTTCCCACTATTTTTCTGTTAAAGGCAAACTCAAGCAGGAACATTAAACACTCTTTTGAGGAAGAAATAAACCCCATGTCAAATTCTGAATCCTGCATCGCTTAGACAGCTCTGAAATCATGTAAAAAAAATACCACCCAACTCAGTCTGGGGTGGGCCAGAAATGGTTTTTTTTGGTTCAATAGCCTGAGAAAGTCGAATTGGATAATCTAACAGCCTGGTCTGATTTCAAGGATGCAGATAAGATTAATTAAATGATGGTGGGACCCCAAGTTGTGGAGTCAGAGCTAGCACAGGCCCATTTTCAACTACCTGGAGGAAGGGGTACCATGCAGGTCCAAGAGGAGGTCAGGGAGTCAGCGGTACAATTTGGAATTCACCTTTCCTTGATCCTCTGGGAAACAAGAGCTGCAGCGGTCCTTCTCCCTCACTGGGGCTTCTTGGTGCAAACTCACAGCACTAGAGAACAGGTTGGGTCCTGATGTCCCCTCTTTTGGCCATAAACTTGTCATCAGCAGGCCCACAGTTGAGCTCCTTGAGTAGGAAGGATTACTACCTTAGGGTAGTAGAGTGCTGTTGAGGATTCAAGTAATAGCAAGAAAAACACATAAGAGGCATCTTTACATGCAAGTTATGCCATCAGGGAACCGTGCACGTAGGTTTTTTATGTTTCTAAAAGATAAAGTATCTGGCAAATATTTGCAGCACTCAGTGGAATGAGTTTATGAAATCAGGAGACCATACACTGCCTTTAGCAATAGCACCGAATCAGGCACCACAAAGATAAAGTAAAAGGGGCTACTGGGAAAATGGAGTTGATTAGCTATCACTCCTTGTCTATTTATTTTCCATTATGTATTTAAATTCATGATTTTTACAGTGGTTCACATGGTCAGGTGCAATAATAGAGCTGCAGAAGAAGAATTTTGCCCCAGCTGAGGGTAAAGCTCCAAATTCATCAGTTTATTTCCTCCTTCGGGGATACTTTTCCCATACTTTTATCAACAAAATGGATCAATGACTCACTGCTTGCCAATACAACTCACACTACGTTTGCTCATTTCCCTAGAACCGAGACACTCAGAGTAAAAATAAATGTCTGTTCTCACCACTTCCTGTCCTGCTTTCAAAAAGAAGTGTTTCAGGGATTTAATTTCTCATCCCTGGCTTTCCCAAGCTCTCTCTGTTTATTGATGGGAGCGTCCTGCAACAGGAAATGGCTCTGTCATGTAAGCTGCAGCGTGTTAAGAACTTCTTCCAGCTAAAAATAGGTACCAGAGCTATCTTCTAGTTTGTTCCTGTTGTTTTGAATTAAATTTCAAATGTCAAACATAATATAGAGCTTAGAATAAACTCAACCTTCTATGCCATTTAAATGCAACAAGCTGCTTCTAACAGCCTGCTTTGCAAACGTACTTGAAATCCTATTAAGTTTTTGCAAGAGGCTCATGATGTGTCCACGCTTCAGAAAAAATTGATACGTGATGCATCTGCTGACTTGTTTTAGAGATTAATATTTGCATTATGGAAGCACTTGGGTGACCATCAAGAATGAGGCCACACCAGGATCAGTTTATATACTCATCGCCATAGGTCTTCAGAAGGGAAATACCTTTGAATTAATGCTTCACTGTCCCAAAACCTCAGTGGGTTAATAGAAAACATTGTACATCATTAGTGTTGTTACCAGGGAAGTTCAAATCGAAAATGTATAATTGTGCATTGAACCACTGTTAATCACCATAACATTCAATGCTGTGTATCTGCGTTCAGATAGCACATATTCATCCTGTACATGAAAAAATATGGTCTAATTAGCTTCTTCTAATGGAGATGTAAGATATGCCAACAAAGCACAATGCTTGCATTTATTGTGTAAAATATTATGTAATTAGATAACCCCTAATAGTGAATGGCTTGGGAAAAAAGACTCGGAACTAAGAAAGTTGTAGATTCTGATTTCAGCAGCCTTTAATTTTATTTGGACATAGCTGCTACTTGACCTCTCTTCTCTGTAGATTAGTCAATATACCTGGAAAACCTATTAAAAGCAGGGCTCTTCAGAATGGTTTATTCAACTTGAAGATAAAAAGTTCTGGTTAAACACGGGCAAGTGTGACACTGTGAAAACAGTCTCTCTCTTCTTTCTGGCAGTTCCTTAGTCATCAGAACTAAAGCTGTGAGAAAAGTAATGCATGACACCAATGCCTTTTTAAAAAAATACCTGTTAATAATTACAGCTTTAATGAATGGCATGCTGAACATTTCAAATCCAAACTCAGCGGAGCAGCACTAACAGTTTATTCCTCCCACTACCACCACCAGCAGGTCAAGGCTGCAGAAAGGGAGAAAGGTTTCATTTTTGGAAGTGAGTAGGAGCGGAAGTTCTGACTGCATGGTCCTGTGTGTCTGATGCTCTCGAGTTTTTGCTGAGAGTGCAACTGAGGAAGAGTACCTGTTTTGGACGATGGCTGTGACAGTGCTGAAAAGCAAAAGAAATACTTAAGGGAGAAGGGAAGGTAAATTGACAGACAGAGTGGGACACCTTGGCCAGTTTCGACAGCACCTGCCACAGACGATGAGCGTCAGCTGGCCAATACGACAGAAACTTCTACAGCAGCATCTCAGTTCAAGCCATTCATTACCAGTACAGCCGCTGGGGTTGACTTTGTAAAGAGCAGCATGTTGAGCATGTCCATTTTTACAGGATTTTACTGGAAGATTTCCTTTTAACTTTTGATCAACTGCAGTTGAGCTCTGTAAATTTTTTATGACAGTGTGTCTAAATCTGCTCCAACCCATGTTGGCGGGCCTCCCAGTGTGCCCTCCAAACCATCTCTTTGTGTCCTGTTTGTATTCTTGCCTTTCTTTTGTCTGCTTAGCCCTTGTTTTTAGAACTGCTTATTCAACATCGCATGTCCGTATCTTTCACTCAACTTTTTCTTATAGTTCACTTGTGTCAAAAGCCTATAAATCCAAGAGAAACAGGGGACTATTACCCATTTTTTACTTTTAGTTCTTACTTTTAATTTTTACTTAGGTGTGATTTTGATAATCCTACATGTAAGCTGCAAAAATCAAAGTGGAAATAAGTTAAAAATATACGATTTGCTAAATCATAATGAGCACATTTTGATTTACAAGGTCAGGCAAGTGATCTGAAGCTATTTTACAGTTTCCAGCCAATGTTAGACAAATTGCTTAATGACTTGCTTCTAGGAATATACAAATTTTATTGCATTAATGGAGGATTTTCACCTTCTTGACTTTGTGAATAAGCTGATATAGACACAAGTACGTCTCAGTCTGAAGATAATCAATGTGGTGGGTTGAAATTCGCTTACCTCCTGCTATGCTAGACCTAGCGATGTTAAATTCAGAATTAAGATGCATGTCTGCACAGTTCTGTTGCAGATAAGCATGTTTTCTTTCCTTGAATGCTAAAATGGTTCTGTGGCATGAGGTAGAAAATTTGTCGTACACGATCTCAAGAAAATAATTGACTCAGTGAATAATTTATTGAATTTACTGAAAATACTGACCTAGATTTAATGTTTCCACATTCAGAACATGGTAAATGAGTTAAATTGGTATGTTGAGTTAGCCTAGAGTGAGACTGTTGCAGCATGATTAATTTACAAGTGTGAGTTGTTACTCAAGAAAAGCCTTTTAGCTATTAAATGCTCTGCTTGGGTTATGCTGACATTTTGTTCACACTAAGTTGATGACCTGTGGTCTGATCTTGCTAACCAGTAGTGAAGACAAGAGCTGTGAAAAAAGAAATCGGGAGTGATTAGCAGGCTTGGGGATATGTAAGGATTGTCATTCTGGATCTTCTGGCTCTTCACTTTTTCTCCATCACCTTTGAACAGATCTGATACCAGGTCCTAGTAGCCTGGTATCTTGTCTTAACCACTTCTTCTGTATTCAAATTGCAGAGGCCATTAGACAGTCTGGTGCACTGAAGTTTAAAGTACCTTAATTGAGTGCTAGCCTACTTCTCAGAAGAGTGGCTGCTAGACCTGCTTATGTTTTTGACAAAAAAAGCATCCAATAGCAGAGAAAGTTCAGAATGGAAAATCTTATTGAATGTTCAGTAAGGAAAGCAGGAGATGGACAACAGGACGGTTGGGTAATACAGAAAGAATATGAAATAAAAATGATGCCAAGATGAATGTAGGATTTTATTCATAGTGTAGACTGATGTAGTTTCTTTTGACAGAACCCCCTTCTTTTGGTGGACATCAGATAGCCAAGCTGATACAATGTCAGGCCTTCCTAAGAAGGAGAGTATATCAGATAGAGTACACAGCTTCCAGACTAGAGATGTACTGCACCTGTAGGCATCTGCTTTTATAGACATACCCTTCCTCACCAGGAAGCACTTTACCCTGCCTGATTTACAGTTCTTGGGTGTGTAGTCATTGAGCCAGCCTTGCCCAGCCCCAGGCACTTGAACATGACTGCTGGCAAAAATCTCTAGAGAAAGAAGCTACTTGCTGCAATCTGTCATCTGGTTGAAGCTTCTAACAAATATTATAGAAATGTTCTCTGGAGGAAGAAGTTCACAAAGGGGTCACACTATTTTCAAGAAAAGGAAAAATTATGTCAGCAAATGCTGGCTACAAGGGAAGGATTTTAATGCATAAGGGATTTGAAGATAGGTTGTGGTACTCCTGAAGGGAAGTGTGGAAGATGAAGGAAGAAGTTAAAGGGAGACAGATAGCACAAAAGAGGTGGGGGAAGCAGTGAGGACCTCCAGGAATGCAGAGGGATGGGAGGCAAGGCTTGGATGCTTGCCAAAAAGGGGTCTGGTTGGAGTTCAGGCTACAATACCACTGTGTTTTGAGTCACCCTTTGAACTGCTACTTGCAACACACAAGTCTGTCAGCAGACAAGGAAAAACAACTCTGTGTGCTAGCTAGTAGCCTCAAAACAGTAATGATTTAAAGAGTAAGAGAGGATGGTAGTAAGGTTTATGTGCTGTAACAGGATCATGGGAAGAGAAAGGAAAAGGCATTTTCATCTTCTTCGCTTCATAAATAAGTGACCAGGAGTGGGAAGAAGGATTTAGAAATCCCAGTGTCCCCTACCTTGCACAATAGTACCCCAGGTACTCACGTACAGCTCCATTAACTCCTACAAAAGCAGGTCCTGAAAGGACAATGATAGAAGGACATTCAGGAAGGTGTTCAATTTGCAATTGAAGACAACCAGTCCTGGTTATCTACTTATAGGTGTCATTATTTCAGAGATAGGTGTCTGAGCTCTCTTCAGAGTCAGTGGAGAGAGATCAGGGAGTGAATCTCTACCTCAGGGTGAGCTGAGTCACTTACTGGACTCATTGGTTTTGTAGGTTGGATCTCATTGACTATTACAGGAGGCTGGACACCCAATTTTCTTGTAGACATAAATTAAATGTCAAAAATGCATTATCAGATTAGACTCAAGATATCTGTTTCTTAGGGGATGTTAAAATCTGTTAGAACAACGTCTGCAAAACTTATCAAAAGCAGGAAAGCAGGAGTTAAGGTAGTCCCAGCTACTTTAACTCTGCCTTCTTTGTGCAATGCTGCCATGCACCAGCAACCTGCACATTTTGTGTCTGAACTCTTCTGAATGGGAACTACCACCTATAGGTGAATATGGTCTCCTCCATAGACAGAATACCAACTGCTGCTGCAGAGTGGCAGACCCTATTTCACCCTTACTTCTGTGACTAAACCTGTCACAACCTGAACATGCTCATGGAGACAGTCCTCACTCTCAGACTCTTGACCCTTGTAACCAGCAAGAGCTGCAAGTAGTACTGTAAATAAGCCACCTTTCAACGTGTAAGAATCTCTTTTCTTTGGCTGTATGTAGGGCAGTCAGCCTGAGAGGATCTTCACAATCCAAAGGGAATGGCATGCCCAGACCAATCATTTCCATAACCAGACCTCTGACGCTTGGCGTAGTTTGTACCACAGAAGTGCTGCTGGCGTGTCAGCCAAGTTGCAATACTTGCAAAATTGCAGGAGTGGCTGAGGAACCTATCGCTGAGCACCAGCCACTGAATCTCTTTTGGAAAGCACATCCTTTTTAGTTCACAGGTGGCATGCGGAGAAAGAATTGACTTGAAAATTATGGCAGTTCTGCAATTTCTTCAAATTGACATAAATCAAGGAACGACTACTTAAAATAACCAACTCCTTACTCCAATACATGATCAGAGCTAGAAAATGATATTGAAGCTGGGAAAATGAAGAGATGTTTGGATATGCTGCGATCACAGTTTTCAGCTATGAGCATGGGAGTGTGCACTCTGAGAATGGAGCAGATGCTTCCAATTATCTGCAATAGGGAGAAGGGACATTTGAAAATGTAGCTGGTATTAGGTGGATGTCAGACTCTTGGATAAGGAAGAAAAGCATGCAAATTGTAACAAAGTAATTTTACTTTCATAGACCACTAATTTTAAGACACCGATCTACAAGTTGAAAAACTTGTGTGTATTCTGATGATTGAAAGCAAAACAATCAAACTGGAAATCTTATTGTAGAGGACTTTTTCCTGTTTTAAACCATGCAAAACTTTACTCATGAAATATTATTTCTATATATTCTAAAATGTTATTCAAATTTAAATAGATTTACATGCTTAACTGTGGCTACTGCTTTCTCATATAGTGCTTGTATATGAACTGAAAATAAGATTCCCATAGAAAGGGACAGTTTGTAAAATACAGAACCGTACAACAGAGAAGAGAAGACACATACATGTAACCCTTTTATTCAGCCTTTGTAATTACTGCATGCCACATCCTGGGGCATGTTTCTGATTTGCGATGTGCTTAGCAGGGTGATGTTCAGGGGGTCTGAATGTATTGACCAGCAAATTAATCTCTTGTCACTTGTTACTTAACCTATACTAGCTTGGGCTGCCTGCACTGTCTGCTGATGGCATGTCCGTTTTTTTTCTCCGGAGCCTTGTGAAGAAGACAAGGACCATAGACAATCTTTTTCTCTAGTGAGCTAACTTGTGTTAAGTGTGGACTCCAGCCAGACCTTCACATTTTCCCACCACTTTCAAATTTGGCTCTTGTGAGTTTGTCCATGTGACACACTGACGAGCAAGGTGCTATCAGAAGACACAATGGTAAATGCAGACACACGGGTTTTGGATAAGGGTGCCCTGTACAAGCCAGCACTGAGCTCAGGGTCTGTCCACATCCGCCCATGTAGCTGAGCACTTAGACCGTATCAACAGCGTGTGCTGGATGAGCCAACAACGAAGCCACAGTTGTGAGTTTGTTCTCCTAGGCAATCCCAAATGCATTTTCATCTGCTCAGTTCCAGCACTCTTCTTTGCTTCTTTAATTGTCTAGGGGGGGAAAAAAGTGCGAGCAACTAGCTAGATGTGAAAGCAGCAAGCTACATCTAATTTCCTGGGAGTGGCTCACCGTTACCTGGCAATATACACATTGCAGCTTATCTGTCTTTGTACTTATTTTGCTACATCTGGGACATCTTGAAATGTATAATGGTCAATAAAACAGAAACAAGCTTTCAGCAAGTTTCACACTCTTCGCCTTGTTTTGATTTAAAATGGATCCATCTTGGCTGTATGGAATGAACTCTTATTTCAATTTTTCTCTGCAAAAAGTATGAGAAAAATACATCAAAAATACAATTATTAGTCAAAATATGAACTTATTGACAATTGTGATAATACTTTCTTGATAAAATAAAAAATAACATTTTAAAAGGTCCTCTTTCACCCCACTGTTTTTAGATGTGATTACTAATTTATATCCAGTATTTGCACATGCTAGAGCTTATCCACACTTCAGGGGCAACTTAAAAATCCTGTAGAAAAATGCTCTTTTCTTGGCAGCTTGTGCAAAACCTCAAATACTAAAGACTGAAATTAATTTGAAAATAATTGTTTTGTGACTATATGTACTCAATAGTACTACCTAAAATTCTGTCTCCAGACAGGAGTGTTGAAGTTGATTTAAGGTAATACGTTCTTCATTCAGCAAACTTCTTACTGATTGCTCCAAGTCAGATAATTGTTCTTACTTTTGGTGTTCTTTTGAGTTCTCCAGATGATTTGACATTGGCCTTTTCTAGGTAATTTGTGGTGGCCTGTAGAAAGAGTGGGTAATGAATTCTACACTGCAATTAGATGCTTCATTTTATTCTTCTTCAAGAACCACAGGAAGCTGCTCAAAAAATGATAGGGAATTAAAGGAATTCTGAGTAACTGGGTATCATCTATTCCTCCAGACACTGATCCACTATGGGCAAGTCATGGAAAGGTAGCTGCTTGCTGATTCGGATGGATGGACAGAAGTCTTGGGGCTTATTATTAAGACTTCACTATTTGGTAACAATGTCATCTTTTAAAGAAAGTGAGACCAAGTCAGTAGATTGGGTACACCATAAACAAGTAAGGTCCTATATCGTGCTTTACCTGTGTGGGGAAAAAAGGCAAGCAGTTCAATTCAGGGAAGCAAATCTGAAAGGATATGATTAAAAATGTGTAAAGCTTCCTGAAAAACTTTGCCATAAGCCTTTTAAAATATAACCTGACGTCTGAAGTTTGTTGAACAAAACAAAGTTCAACAACGGTTACTGCAGGAGCTCAAATGCATGGTCTGCTGAAAGTGCTGCCAGTATTACACCCTAGCTCTGTGGACTTCACGCATCAGTCTCTTCTGCCTCACCAATGTACACAATGTACACATTAATCTTTTTTATTTTTCCCTAAAGTATTGTCTCTCAAGAAGCTTAAAACAACAAAATACATGAGAAAATTAAGATAAAAATTAAAATATAACTAATGACATTATTTTAACTTAAATTTCAATTAAAACTTAATCGTGTTGTAGTATAATATCAAGAGTACAAGGGGCACTTGGAGTTGAATTCATAGACATTAGTGGCATTTTAGACATCCTGGAGTATCTGAGACATCTGCACGTAGTTTACCAGATAATATAGGACTTAAGGGAGACTTCTGTCCTTCTGGAGCAAGGAGGTAGGAAGGATGACATAGGATGTCTAAAATTCTGCTACGTATAACTTTGGCTAGTAAACCTCACTCCTTTTGTCTAGGATTACCTTTGAAAGGCAAGTGCAAATAAAACTCTTCTGTGTATTTGTTCATATCTGGTTTCTACCATGAATAGCTGCTAAGTAGCTTTACTAATATAGATTAGTAAAACAGTGGAAACAGAAGTATCAATTTTTCTTTTCATTTTCAGAATTGGCAGGAGGTACATTATCTTCTGAAATTCTGCATAGGGATATTGCATAGTTAATATTCTTTAATGACAATTCTGCATGTTAAATAGATGTGCTGAGTGATTCACTATATAAGTAAAGGTAATTTTAATCTCAGCTGGGCACCGTCCACATCTACTTTCATGTGACAGACAAAATGAAAGGTCTAGGGAGGATCCAGCTGGGACTCCTCAACAGAAATGCCAATTATGTAGAGACTATAGCCTTCTTGTTCTTTCAGTGCAAGTCTAAAGCAAATCAGAAGAAAAAAGTAACATTAGTGATATCATATACATTTGGCATATAGATTAAGGGAGTTCTCTGCTGTTATGCATGTGCTTTCTTTAAAATGACATCATGAGTATGTCCCAGGTAGAGGGATATGGGAAAGAGCACCTTATAGTATATTTGCACATTTTGGAGAACATCAGCATTTCAAAGGCCACTTCAGTCTAGTGCAGGTGTTTCTCTGTGGTTTGTCAATATGTTTGCATCAAATAAGTATCAACCGATTTGTTAAGAGAAAAATTGTTCTCCTACAAAGTTGGCCACAATGAAGATATCATAAATCCATATCCAAGCTAAGAAGTAAAGATCCAAATTTAGATAGGATTATCAATAGCAAGAAATAATAGCAGAATAAAAATTAGCAACTGAGCAGATTTCTCCTGCCTGGAGTGCAAGTGGGATACAGCACAAGCTGACAGGCAACTGATTTTTGAACACGATACCGTGTTGCTCTGTTCAGTCACTAAAGCAAAGAAAGTGTTGAGACCCATTTTCCCACTTTCTGGTTTGACTACTAACTACTGCTAACTTTCTGAATCAGATGTTCATATTCTGGTGGATAGATAATTTCAATTGCACAGGGCTCAGGGTAAGGAGCACTAAATGGTGTTAAGCAGAGACCTAGGCTTTGTGGCCATAGACCATACCACAGATTGTTCCATAAAATTGTCAAACTCAGTCGAAATTAGACACATACATAGCACTATCGAAATTCAAGACTTACAAAAAAAGAAAAAAAAGAGCCTTCTAGAGGCTTCTAGAGGACAGAGACTGACTTCTGGCAGTGCCTGAAGGACCAAGATATATTTTGGATAAGGTATGAAGAAACTAAAAATAGTATAAGAGGACTGACAGACAAACTGGAACCTAAAATAATGACATGAAAATTTCCTTTGTGACAACAGCCATTTGTATGAACCATTTTGCTAGTCTGCACATATCTTCAGTGTGCAGATTAATATCCTGGGTGGAGAATCTGACCATCCCAGAGACTCCCTACGTGGTTCAAGATAAGATACTTGACAATAGTCAGTAGAAACTGTTCCTTCAGGTGTTGAAATGATTGTGCAGGACAATCTTACATACATAATTAAGATAGTTAGGATACGCTTTTTATTTAGTTTAAGGTACTCAATAGTGACAGACCATACATATGCTGGAGTGGACACCCAGGGCCGTGGTTCAACTGGCTATAAGAAACAAACAGAACAGCAGTTTGGGGAGTGTCTCCTGATCCAGTTGAAGGTGCTGCTGGAAGGACCCTTGCAAGAGAGACTCTCATTACCACCCAGCCACCTATTTATCTTATACCAAAGGTTTTTCAACACTCAGTCCATGAGTGTCTGTGCTACCCTGCACTTGTTCTTCTCTGACAGCAAGACAAAGTCAGTCTAAGCCTATCGTGTGATATATCATCTCGATGTGAACAGGCTAGCTCAAGCAGGCAGTTGGAGAAGTACAGTGTATTAATAGGGTGCTTTCCCTGGGCTAATGTACTCCCCAGCCAGATGAATAGACCTAGGAGAGTACCATGCTAATACAATTAAAGCACTTCTGGCATCCTGTGCTGGCTGCTTAGAGGTAGCCTGAGATTTCTTTTTATTACAGATATTCTCTCTGAGACACTAGAAAAGATGGGCTACATTTTCTTCCTTTGCAGATATTTTTTCTTGTCTGTATAGATTTGGCTTCAAAGAAACAGGACAGGACTACAAGAGCAAAAGATGACAGTAGCTTTAGTCTATCTAAATTAATATCCCTTTTTTTTTCCATAAAAGGGCAATTATTATCTTCCTAACAGCGTCTGAAAAACACCAAATGGTTTCTTTTGATAAACTTTTCCTTGCATAAAGGCATAAAGACAGAGGGAATTAGCAGTATTGGTGAAATTAATGTTTTACATTTCAAATATTTTGATTGGTGTTTCTTCTAATTCTATATCTTGAACTACATGTTACTCCTTGTAGTAGCTTGCCAAAGGGAGAAGCAGTCAAAGATCTCAGAGTTTACAGTCAGGAATCTAGGTTAATTTAGTGCAATGATAGGCTCACATAGGGACTGTTTATTCTTTAGAACCATCTTCTTCTTCCACTAAATTAAGACTGCAGTGTGTCATGGTAGGGGCTGATTTTAGGGACCACTGTGAACATCTTTCTGTGATGTTATCATTAGTGTCAGTGCTGTGTTTAACTATCATATAAACTTGCAATGAGGGAGAAGGGGCAAACTTATTTTACACTTTTTGTAGTATAAAAAGCAATGAAACCCTAACTTTAGCTAGAACCTCTAGATACTATTGTAATAGCCATAAGAAAAAGAATAGGGATGATAATACTCATAGTAATCAGGTCAGGTTAATATGCCGTACCTTAAGAAATCTTAGATCCCTGCCTCTGTTACAGCATCTGTTTCTGTTATATTACCTACCTCATGCAATTTATCAAACGCCCTTTTTTAACAAAGGGGAAAAAAAAGATCCACATGATACAGCTATATTCTAAGTGATGTCCAGTTCCACTCCAAAGCTTTCTCATGTAAGAAAGTAATTTTTGGTCTCGATTCATGCAAGAACAAAACAGCCTACCCATTTCTTATCTTTAGTCAGATTTTCCAAAAATAGCCACGAGTAAGTTAGGCCAGAGTCTCTACCCTGCCTTTCTCACTAAATGAGAGCATGAAACAAAGGGGAATGGCAAGAGACACTCTGGCCTTACAGGAGAAAAGCAGTTTTGCTATCAGGTAACAAAGTTGTTCCATCCAATTGGAAAGATGTGACCTAAAAGGAGAATTGGAATTGGGGTGGAATTGAAAGGTGAGCCCTTGCCCTTGAGGAGCTGATCTATATGGAAAAGCCTAACAGTGGGGGATCTTTTCCCAAGAAATTTAACCTTGTGCAATCTTTATGCAAAAGAAAAAGCCCCAACAGTTTTCCCCCCAAAAACCGGCACAAACCAAAAGCAGCCAATGGGTTCATGAATCAGAAACTTTATACTGAGGTAAGTTTCATGCAGAGAAGGTGAGTGGCGAGGAGCTCCATTTATCCATGGCTCTGGGGACCCTCCAGCTCCTTGCAAGCCCTTGACTGGTACAGAGAGAGAGGGTGGTGTGGAGCTCTCTTTGTCCAGGGTTGCAAGGACTTTCCAGGTGCCTGTAGGACCATGATAGTGCACAGACTGGGGATGTGTGTGGTTTTGTATCCTTAGGTCATTGTCCTTGCAGAAAGCGGCAACATGCTCCATCAGAGTGGCAGAGGAGAGAGAGGACAGGAGTATGCCATGGTCTGGTCACATCCCTGTCCAGGCATCCAGCTGTAACAGGAGAAGCAACAAAGGAGGAGCAGCCAACCTCTACTGCCATGGGCAGCAGCCCCTGCCCTCCCCTTCCTGCCCTCTCCTCTCAGCTCTTGCTCACCTGGATGTTTGCCTGCCAGCTTGGGCTGTTGCAGCCCTTTTTGTACTCATCCTGGGTCTCTCATGTCATGAACTCCCCTGTGGCATGGCCACCACTGGCGTTCTACCTGTAGTGACACAGCCATGACATCACAAGGGCTGGTGCCTGGAGTTAGTGCTGCATCACTGTGACATGGCTATTATCTTCCACTATTCAAGCAAGAAGAAAAAAATGATGAATAATAATTATAATAAAACCTGAACAACTGGTAATGCTGGGGAGGAAAATTAAGTAGCTGTAGCAGCAACTTAAAGGACAGTAGCTCAGCAAAGGTTGAAAGAGAATTAAAAGCAGCAGGTTCTACTTACTGCCCGGTTTTAAAGATTTATGTGGTACTTGCTTCTGAGATTTGTGGGTTTGAAGGCTTAATGCTGGAAGAAAGATGCTTGTCAAGTTGACTGCAGATAATATTTCACGCCTTCCGAATTAAAGACCTATCCAATGCCAAACCATGCATCCATGAGTGGCTGACAGTGCTGAGGAAATTTCATTGTGCAATTTCCTCTTTCCCAGAAATGAACCAAAGATTTTGCCAGAGACTCTTACATGCTACATACTTCAGTTGGACACCAGAATGAAATGCATGAAGTAGCTTCTGTCTACTTGGTTCACTGCAGGCTATTACAGCCTCTTTAACTGACAGGACAAGAGGCAATGGGCACAAACTGAAACACAGGAGATTTCATCTAAACATCAGGAAACACTTTTTCACTGTGAGGGTGCCTGAGCACTGGCACAGGTTGTCCAGGGAGGTTGTGGAGTCTCCATCCTTGGAAATATTTAGAAGCCATCTGGACATGAGCCTTGGCAACCTGCTCTAAGTGACCCTGCTCGAGCAGGGGGTTGGACTAGATGACCTCCAGAGGCGGGGGGTGGGACTAGATGGCCTCCAGAGGTTCCTTCCGACCTTAACCATTCAGTGATTCTACGATCTTTGATGCATGAAAGTCATTGCTTTCCACATATTTCATTTCTCATTAATTATTTTAGTTTGGCTGATGTAAAGGTAAAAATGGAAGCAAGGAAGACTGATTATGTACAGAAGAGACGTGACCTTTAAATAATCAAGCACAACTACAAATGATAATAAATTTCTTCCAGTGAATTATTGCAGATCCTTTAAATGCTTCAACTGCTGTGTGTGTCAACTTTACCTACTGTTGACATTCAGAGACAGGCAAGCAGGGAAGTGGTTGGAAATTACAGGATCTTGTTGGTTAGAGATAGGGTAGAGGAGTGTTTAAAACATGCCCCAGGACTTCCCGTGGGATGCAGTATCCACTCACTTGGCTGGTGTGCACAATCTATATGGAAAAGCCTAACAGTGGGGGATCTTTTCCCAAGAAATTTAACCTTGTGCAATCTTTATGCAAAAGAAAAAGCCCCAACAGTTTTCCCCCCAAAAACCGGCACAAACCAAAAGCAGCCAATGGGTTCATGAATCAGAAACTTTATACTGAGGTAAGTTTCATGCAGAGAAGGTGAGTGGCGAGGAGCTCCATTTATCCATGGCTCTGGGGACCCTCCAGCTCCTTGCAAGCCCTTGACTGGTACAGAGAGAGAGGGTGGTGTGGAGCTCTCTTTGTCCAGGGTTGCAAGGACTTTCCAGGTGCCTGTAGGACCATGATAGTGCACAGACTGGGGATGTGTGTGGTTTTGTATCCTTAGGTCATTGTCCTTGCAGAAAGCGGCAACATGCTCCATCAGAGTGGCAGAGGAGAGAGAGGACAGGAGTATGCCATGGTCTGGTCACATCCCTGTCCAGGCATCCAGCTGTAACAGGAGAAGCAACAAAGGAGGAGCAGCCAACCTCTACTGCCATGGGCAGCAGCCCCTGCCCTCCCCTTCCTGCCCTCTCCTCTCAGCTCTTGCTCACCTGGATGTTTGCCTGCCAGCTTGGGCTGTTGCAGCCCTTTTTGTACTCATCCTGGGTCTCTCATGTCATGAACTCCCCTGTGGCATGGCCACCACTGGCGTTCTACCTGTAGTGACACAGCCATGACATCACAAGGGCTGGTGCCTGGAGTTAGTGCTGCATCACTGTGACATGGCTATTATCTTCCACTATTCAAGCAAGAAGAAAAAAATGATGAATAATAATTATAATAAAACCTGAACAACTGGTAATGCTGGGGAGGAAAATTAAGTAGCTGTAGCAGCAACTTAAAGGACAGTAGCTCAGCAAAGGTTGAAAGAGAATTAAAAGCAGCAGGTTCTACTTACTGCCCGGTTTTAAAGATTTATGTGGTACTTGCTTCTGAGATTTGTGGGTTTGAAGGCTTAATGCTGGAAGAAAGATGCTTGTCAAGTTGACTGCAGATAATATTTCACGCCTTCCGAATTAAAGACCTATCCAATGCCAAACCATGCATCCATGAGTGGCTGACAGTGCTGAGGAAATTTCATTGTGCAATTTCCTCTTTTCCAGAAATGAACCAAAGATTTTGCCAGAGACTCTTACATGCTACATACTTCAGTTGGACACCAGAATGAAATGCATGAAGTAGCTTCTGTCTACTTGGTTCACTGCAGGCTATTACAGCCTCTTTAACTGACAGGACAAGAGGCAATGGGCACAAACTGAAACACAGGAGATTTCATCTAAACATCAGGAAACACTTTTTCACTGTGAGGGTGCCTGAGCACTGGCACAGGTTGTCCAGGGAGGTTGTGGAGTCTCCATCCTTGGAAATATTTAGAAGCCATCTGGACATGAGCCTTGGCAACCTGCTCTAAGTGACCCTGCTCGAGCAGGGGGTTGGACTAGATGACCTCCAGAGGTTCCTTCCGACCTTAACCATTCAGTGATTCTACGATCTTTGATGCATGAAAGTCATTGCTTTCCACATATTTCATTTCTCATTAATTATTTTAGTTTGGCTGATGTAAAGGTAAAAATGGAAGCAAGGAAGACTGATTATGTACAGAAGAGACGTGACCTTTAAATAATCAAGCACAACTACAAATGATAATAAATTTCTTCCAGTGAATTATTGCAGATCCTTTAAATGCTTCAACTGCTGTGTGTGTCAACTTTACCTACTGTTGACATTCAGAGACAGGCAAGCAGGGAAGTGGTTGGAAATTACAGGATCTTGTTGGTTAGAGATAGGGTAGAGGAGTGTTTAAAACATGCCCCAGGACTTCCCGTGGGATGCAGTATCCACTCACTTGGCTGGTGTGCAGAAGATTGCTAGTTGGCCTCTGTTCCCTTCCCTGCTGTGTATAACAAGAATGCCTTGTCCAATGGTGTCCAAACAACTGCTGGGTTTCAAGAAGTTCCAGGTATTTTGCCTGCTATCAACTGCACTGTACTTTGTACACTCTGCCCTAGACAAGGCATTAAGAAAATCACTTATTGCTGTTGGCTACCATGTAATGGTTTCGCAGTAGATCCGGGGAGCTCATGTGATCAAGTGATGAAGTGTGGTGCTTCACTTCCAATAGCTGTGATGATCTTGTGATGATCTCTGCCCATGTCTCCTCAGCCCATTGTCAGAGGCAGCACATAATATTCAGGTGCTTTATCTCCCAGCAAGTATCACACACTTTCATTTTCTGATTTGGTGGGGTTTTTTTTTGTCAGGATGGGATAGGACAACTTTTAAAAAAACAAGCAAAGATAGAAATGAGAGAGCAAGCACCATCCAGTGCATTATCCCCATTCCTTAGCTGCCTCTGTTGCTTAACATGTTAACTTTATCTGCTTCTGGCATATGCAAACAGTGTCTGGAAATGTGGTTATTGTTCAGGAAGCAAGGGTTGTGTAAAAATAGCCACTGTAGTAATAAAGTATGGTAGATGTTTTCCAAGAAAGAGAGAAACATGTATCTGCTACCCAGAGAAACCTATGGTCCCACGCAGTTGATCCCCACAGAGTAGTATTGCTTTGAGAGAATTTTAAAATTCGCTTAATGATTGTACCAAAAAAAGAGAGATATAATAATGTCTCCAGAAGGGCAAGGGTGGGACAGGATATAAACAAGAACAAAACAAAACAGAAACCACAGAACCTACTGAACAAACTATCAGTCTGGTTTGTTTCTTTTGGCTTTAATCAGCTTCTCACTTTCCTCCCCATTTATGGAGGATTTGGCTTTTGGGGCAGTTTGAGAGGACTGGCATGGTGATGTCACCAAAGGCTGTGACCTACTTCAATCCTCCTTCCTTCCTGTCTTTTCAGAAACTGGTATTCTTTCAAAAGGAAACAGGAGAGAAATGGGTCTGTCAAGTTTTAATGATGCAGAAAACTATAAGGAAAACATGTTTTAATGTGATAGTCTTTGTATTTTACACAGGAAATACAAAAAGGCAAAAAGGGATTTAAAAGGATCACCTTTAAGGCATCCAATTCTAAGGCTTCAATAAACAAGTACACTGCTCACTGAAAAACAAGCTCTTTGATTATTTTTCTAGCCCCCAGAGAAGCAGCAGTAAAATCATGAGGACCATTATAAGATGTGAGTAAGAAGCAGCACCCAAGGAAATGAAAAAAATATTAGAATTGTTATTATCTATGCTTACAATAGAAGTATTGCATAGTAGATAAGAACACTGGAAGGATGCTTTTTTCCTATCTTGCATTATATCTTTCTGAACAAAACCCCTGTGTAGACAACAGAACCTTGTTCTAATAACAAAAAATGTTGCCTGAAATGAAATTCTTGACATACCAATCATTCTCAGTTGCAAAGCCATTTTTCATATAAAACATGTTTTGGAGTAGGCATTAATGAATGTCTCAAACTAACTCATCGAGCTTATTTTCTCAAGAATGGGAGTATTTAAATAAATTTAATAGAAAATCTACCACAGAGACACCACAAATGTGCCCTGCCAAATCAGATTATGTGTTTTTAAAGCACAAAAGCATGCACGCTTTCTTCAAAACTCCTTGAACATACATACTTCTTTGCTAAAATGGATGATGGTTTTGATTAAAATGAATTGCCCACTGTGAAAACTCCTCCCATTGCACCACAACCAAGGAGCGAGTTTCCAAAGTAAATGGGCTTCAGACTAAACGCTATGAAAGGAGAAAGTTTTTTTCTGCTATAGCTACAGCTTCTCTCTCACTCTGAAGGAACCCTTATAGACTAATATAACACAGCTGAATAACTCCTTATATAATCTGTTATCTCAGTCTGTGAATTCATTTGCTATTATAACTTAATGGAAAATTCGAAGTGATAACTTAGGAGTGAATTTACTAAGGTCTGCTGTGGTCTTTGGTTTAGCATTGCTAAAAGTGAGTTTGGTGCATGTTCTGTGATTACATCCCCACGGTATTGCTTATCTGCATTGTAGTTAAATCAAACCTTGCAACCCAGCAGTGGACAGCAAGGGTAAAAGATCACGTTCAGGATCTTGTCTTGGGGTAAAAAATGATCAGTAGATGACAATGGTTGAGTTTCCCCTTCTACAAGTTTCATTTTAGATACACGCGTGTGCACACACGCACACACGTTTATTCGTTGGTCAATGGTGCTGGTACTCCCTCCACCCCAAAATGACCCATTCTGTGTCACCAGAACTGTATGTAGCAACGCTTTTTCCATAATTTGTTCTGAAAGAAACAAAAAACCATCAACACATAAAAAAAAAGTTTGATTTTTACATGGATAAACAGAATCCCAGATTATACCTCAGCCAGCTCCTAAAAATTCACAAGAAAAATATATGGGTGTTTCATCTCGCCAGAAAAGTTAACCTGTATGTACCAACCAGCCCAGAACGAACAAGGGGTAAAGAGTGGTCTTTAGGTTCAGCTTCATTTTCTGCCAGTGGGTGCATCATGAAACATTTGAAAATAGGAAAAGGAAAATAAAAAATAGAAGTGGCAGGCTTTTTGACTTTTCAGTTAGCTCAGTGGTTTTCAGAAAGACAGAAGTGAATTCCATTCATCTCATATTAGAAAGGAAATCGTATTTCCTATATTCCTTAAAAAAGAATGAAGAATTTTAGCTTGTGAGCTACAGCTTTATTGTACTGTATGTCTCTCGGACAAATGAATGCCTCCATGCTGTCTTTCTCAACACTTCAGCATTGCCTCAGGAGGGCAAGAAATCAGCAAAGATATAAAGAAAACTGCCCTATGACTTGAGGCTAGCAGAGGGCACCGGGAGGCAGCACTGACAGGCAGTGCAATGCACGCAACGGTAGCTACAGCCTCCTGATCCCACAGCGTTTCGATGACTGTATTTGGCTCATAAAGCACCATTTAACATGATCTTTCCCTGGCCTGTGTTAAATTATAAAAGCACCATTAAGACAAAGTAGCGGGCCTTTTAAAGGCAGGGAATCTACGCCAAATACAATGATCAAACCAGCCTGACTAACAGATTGTGGGCAAATAAGGAAGGGCACCAGAAAAGGGTGGCAGAAGCAGCAGAGGTTTCTGCAGCAGAGATCCAAAAAAAGGAGCCTAAAAATTCTAAGCAATTTAAAAGGGGAAATTGCTTTGTGTCACATTGCACTTAGGTTTTTATGCTGGAAAATAAAACAGGTCCCTGAAACACAACAGTTGGCTGTAGCAGCAAGTTCTGCCTGAGCTGAGGAAAAAAGCCAGATGTCTTATAGACAGGCAAGCAGCTGCTTTCCAGCCATTTAATTGCTATTTTATATCCAATATCTACCCTGAATGTGCCACACAGCTATGATTTATTTGTATCACGTGGCTCTTAGTTACAGGATGGAATCTGACTTGTAAGATGTTGTTACGAATTTGTGTTCATGCCTCCTTCACCTGCCCTGTTTTATACTCCATCTGTGCTCCTGAACCAGAGAACAAAACAATTACATTTCTCTATTTAATAAAATGTGTAACTCTGGTTCTTATTTGTCTTTGTCTAAAGGACAAAAATAGTCAGACCTCCCTTGAGAAATAAAATTGTTATGATAACTTTTATCACCACTGGAATAACAACATATTACTTTTTATTGGTTTTGGCTGTTGGCAACCAGTCTCAAAAATGTAAAAGTATCTCAGTGTAGTTCTTTCTTTAAGCAAGATAGTTCAGTCCATACTCCATACCCAATTATTAATTATCCTTCTAGTTGGGGTATACATGGAAACACACTGGGGAAAAAAGCAGAAGGAAGATTCAGGCCTATTGCACAAATCTTTACGTTGGCCCCAAGGAAACTACCTCAGAGTGACCAGCCTGGCAGGCTGCAGATTCTTGGAAGTTAGGAAAGGCTTGGGGGGGGTGTTCACAGTCGTGACAAATTGATAGAGTTCCTCAAGGACCTTCATACAGTTAGCGAATGCTTCTGATTCTCCGTCTACAAACAGAACATCAAAACCAAGAAGAAAATGGTATTACATCATCTGCTTCCTTTAGAAATAATAGTTTATAAATATCTTTTAGATGTACTGACTGCACAATTTGACATTACCTTAAATTTCAGGGTCACATGACAACAATTCGTGATAGCACTTGATCTCATCTGCCCACTAATCCGTCATCTCTGATTAATTTAACATCCCAACCTCTTAAGCAGCTTCCAAATGCTTCCAGATTTAAAATAATAATAATAAGACAAATGTAGAAGAGTAGTTTGCCAGAAAATGTATTTCTCATTTTCTTATCAAATATACATTTTTTCCTAAAGACATGACATCAGCTTGAGGACTTGAAATGGAGGATTTAATGTGATTTATTCATGCAAAATCCATTTGTAAGGCCTTATTTCCTCAGTATTAGAAGCCAGGTCTGTTTCTGTAGTAGGCCTTAGCACTGACTTCTAAGGTCGAGGATGGATAAGGTAATGCATTATAGAGTGACTTGGTCATGTATCAGAAGTGCTTTCTATCGTTACGCCACTGTCATATTTCCCCTTCAGAGGACTTCAGCTGTGCTGCAACTAAACCATCTTTTTGAGAGAAGGAAAGGACATCCAAAATAATTCCAATGTAATTCATAAATACCCTTAAAATTTTCCTGAAAACATTTACCGCACATTGTATTTCACAAACAGAACATGTGCCAGTCCGGTGTGGTACAGTAACCCTCCAGATATCAGCAGTATTGTGAAAGCTTATCTCATTTCTGTTACTATGATATAGATGGGAAATGACAGTGCAGAATCCTTCAAAATCTCTCCTATTTTTTAAGTATATCTACCTGGTGAAAGGCTTTGCTAGAGTTTGGAGCAGTCTGCCCCAGTGACAGCTAGCTATCTGTTATTGAATTGTTCTGTAACACTCTATTATCAGTTCTTTCACCCTCTCCCTGAAAATAACATTCAGCCATGGTGGCGTTTTGGGGACTTAAATACCTGGGAACAGTCTTTGAGCCAGGAGCTGCTTCCAGAAACTACCTAATGGGCAGTTCTGGATAATGAATATAGCTGGGGTGTGTGTGTGTGTGAGGGTAATCGGCTGCTCAAGGACAAACCTTAAACAGAAGAGTAAACTCCCTATGCAATGGTTTAGGTAGTTCTAAAAGTGAAATTATACACTTTTTACAAACTGCTGCGTGCTTTTCAGCAAAATTGAATCCAGTCCTAAAGCCCTCTGTCACACAGAAGTTCTGTCACACACGCTAGTGGTGTTGCTATGCAGTAGCAGTTACAGGATGCTACCACTCCTAGGCAGGAATAAGCCTCTGTATAAATATAGGATAGCATATCTTCCATTGAGTTAACAGTTTTGAAGTAAAGCATTCAGGCCTTTAGTAGATCAGAAGGAAAAGGAGCTAAATGTACATGTTGCTCATGAGGATACCTACAGTCTCAGGAGCTCACCAGTGCCCAATATCAAACTGCAAGGGGCAGCAGGAGGTTGGGTTATACCAGGGAAGGCAGGTAGCCCAGGGAGCTGGAAACTGATCTCTTTTCCTCTGGGATTATCACCATGATGCAGGACAGCAAGTGATTTTTCACAGCTACATGGCCTTACCAACTCCTGTTCATCTCATGATCTTCTATAAGCTCTTCACTCCTTTTCCAAGAAAAAACAGTTACGTGGGCACTCGTGTGCCTGTGCTTGGGTAGATGGTTATTGTTGCCTAAGTACAGAGCCACACACTTTTTCTTGTTGATTTATGTCATGGTTTGTCTCAGATCTTTTATCCCAATTATCATGAATATTTTGAGTTTTAATCCTCTACCTGCATTTCCTCCTAATTGGGTATCATTTTCAAATATAATAAGCATCCTCCCTTTTCCATCAGCCAAGTCATTGAAGAAAATATCAACTAATTCTGGAACAAGGACATGTTCCTGAAAAAAACACTCAATGTATTGCGATAGTTTGATTTCTTTCCCTTGCAGCATTTTCATCTAGACCATATGTTCCTAGCTTACTTATGAGAGTGTTCTAGGAGACCATGTCTGGAGCCTCACTAAAATCAAGATGTGACATCAGCTGCTTTTCTGCAGCCACATGAAGTGTTATCCCATGACAGAATGGAATTATTTTGGCTTGACATGGTTTTCATTGACCCCTCCTTTCTCTTTATGTACTATTTTATAAATGGTTACAACCAGTATGTTAACTATTTTTCCCCCTGTTTCTACAGGAACTGAAATTAACTGTCTGGCTTATAATTTTAACCCCTCATTTCTGTTTATTTTTAAAGATAGGACCTCTTTCTTCACTTGTCTAGACTATCAGAATGTCCTTGTGGACTACCTGATGAGAAAACACCTCATTTACCTGCATTACTTTGATCATCTTCTTTCCCCTTTCAAGCGAGTTCTTGCCCTTTTTGTCATGGGTACCAGTTTTGTGATACCTTCAGTTCACAACTGACCTTTTGACTGAAACAAGAGCGGGAACTGAACCTACCAGCTTTCCAGGCTTGGTTTGCCAATAGCCTTCACCCTGTAGAGAAGTGGACCAGGTCTTCCCTTAGCTTCCTCTACCTGTTAGTGCACCAACATGCTGAGAAGGAAACGGCACCTGTGCATCGCTTGTTTGCATTCTCTGCTTTTGACTTTCTCTCTTTGGCCTCAAATGTTCATCCATTCATCTTTCTTAAAAGTCTTTTCCTTAGTGAGTGATTTACAGCTCCTATCCTTCCTCCGCACTGTCAAAACTTGCAATTTTGTATAGTTTCTTTTGCATAGTTTTGCATAAACTTGCATTTAACATAGTTCCTCTAAAGAACTGCCTACTGTGCTTAACTCTCTCTCAGAATTGTCTCCCACAGAATCTCACAGTAAATTCTCTGGATTTCTATAATCTGCTGTGCTGAAGCACGTTGCAGCTCTTCCTGTTTGTCATGAATTCTGCTGCTTCATGATTGCTCATGAAGTGCCCAAGTTGGTTTTAACTGTTACTTTTTCCTTTAGGCTCTACCAAATTATGAGGATCAAATCTAGAAAATGTCATCTCTCTTTGCTTTCTCCAATTTATATATAAAAGAAATTTCTATTAAAACTTTTCAAAAATTAGCCAGACTGCCTGAGGGCAGCTGTATTCCTTCCCCAACATAGAAATTTTTGTAATTAAAGTGTGCTGATGGAGTACTGGGGTTTGGAAAATTCTGCTCGCAGAAGACTCATCATGTGGTTTCCTTGATAGGTGGCCCACTATGGACTCTCATCAGAACATCAGCATTTTCTCTCCTTTAAATGTTAGTCAGGAACGAGGAGGCAGCCTTTGTCCCTCTTTATTCTTAACCTCAGAACAAGTGACACCTGCATGTAAGGTAACACATAAGGAAAACACCTACATCCTTTTCTGTTGTCTACCTGTCCTGAGCAAGTTATACTGTTTATGTTGATAATCCTGGCAGATGAATCATCCCACCAGGTCTGATTTAGGCCTATTAAGTCATAACTTTGAAATGTAGTTATACTGCTACTTCTTCTTGCTTCTTCCTCATGCAACTGGTGTTCAGACATCCCAGGGACAGAAAAGTGAACCTGATCACAGAAGACAGACGGAGACTCCTAAAGAATAGCACCCATGTGGCTCTGAGACACACAGAAGAGCAAAAATGTCTGGTAGGGCTCCCTTGTATTCAACATACATGGAAGAAACCATATATTCAGGCTTCTGGACGGTCTCCACCCATTCACAGTCTAAGCAGAACTCAGCCTGGCTGCAGCCAACCTGCAGCACCCGAAAGCAGAACCTGTTACAACTAGCTCTACATACAGATTCAATCCTTATGCCTAGTTTTGATGCCTGTTCAGATTGTCAGTGGTGACCTAAAGCCTTATATTAAATTCTCCTCCACCTGAGAATGATGAAATATTTTATGGCAAGAAAAATGTGAAGCATCTTCTGGAGATAAATATTATAAAACTAGCTCCAAATCCCTGAAAGTGTTGGACCATCTGGTAACCTAAAAAGATCTCTGGTGTTAATTTATAATAAATGCCAGAATATCAGATAAATCTCAAAGATTCAGCAAGCATTAATGTTGCACAAGAAAGATTAATAAAATGGCAATGATACTTACAGGTTAACAGTTTACATCTGGTATAAGCATAATAATGGAAAAGAAGCAGGATTTTAAAAAAATGGACAGAAAATCAACTACAGCACTGACTGTCAGGTATCTCTCATATGTACATGTATGAAAAAGATACATTAATGACCAGAACGTTCTTGTAAATCAAAAGAGGGTTATACAGGATCAATCCTAGATTCACAACACTATCACTGTGAGCAGAAGCTGACCAACCATTTGATTTCACTTACTGGCATAATCTGGTGTAATCTGGGAGTCATTCCAGTGACATCAAGGGAGTGAAGAGATCCAACAGCACACAACCACACTGAGACTGAAATCAGATCTAGACTGTGCAAATCAGTCTTACAGATCAGTATCGCAGTTAGAGCTCTTAATGTCACATGATGATCCTTAGCGCTGAGGGAAAGGGAGGTTATTGGCTTGACAACCAGCCAGTGACTCAGGGAGACTGAGAGATTTCATTTCCCTTCCAGGATTTTTGGAGAGGAACCCCTCTGCAAAGCCCAGCCTCCAAGAAATGAGAAGGGAGTCACCTTCCATTCCAGAGTACTGGCATATCACCAATCCATGTACCAAAAGAAAGACATGTTCTATCTGTTTCCAAATGTTGAGTTTGCTTACATGTTTGTCATATTTTACATACTTTCTTAGAAATTACATTATATTTATTGTGTATGAGAAACTGCTACTAATCGCTTTCTCTTAAAGGTAAATTTGAGAAATCTTTGAATTCCTAAAGACATAAAGCTGTGTACACAGAAGAACCTGCATTGTGCCTTCCAGTGACAGTTTTTCAAATTCTTCGGTATTTTGGAAAGCAATAAACGCTCTGTGTTCTTTGACAGCACCGATTTTAAAATACATTTTAAAAAATCCGTAATTCTATGATGTTGATAATAATTCAGTACTTATACCTGGATAAATGCAAATATAGTCTTTTATAAACCAATGATTATTCATAGCTTGAAATTGCTACTCATGAATCTTACTGTATCTTTCCAAACTATCTACCAGAAACAACCCAAAGCCTAGCATATTGGATTGAATTATTTATTTGAGAGATAAAATCGAAATACAAATATTGCTAAAATAGCCTCAGAAGATTCAGTGCACTGGATTTTCTGGATACTAGCAATTACATTAAAAATATAGTAAGCAAAAAGAAATCAAATGTCTTGGAAACAAACTGTACCTTTCCACACACAGGACATTGGAAGTACCTGATTAGTTATAAAAGGCTTCCTCTGAAGCCAAGTTTCAGAGTGTGTTGTGGCTATTCCCTGCAATTTATAAGTTACAATGCATCATCTTCCTTGCGCTCTCTTGCTTGTGTTGGACAGCTAGTGAGCAGGGCAAACATACCAAACAGGTACGTGCTGCTGGCAGTGTCTCCCAGGAATTTGCTCCTAGCTTGTGGAGGTGGCCTCACTCTTTGGATGGCTCTGAATCCAGTGTTGCTGGATCCTTCTGTAGCAAAGGTACCAAAACTATGCCAGCTTCAGTCTTAGGCAAAACAGAAAATAGTGCTTTGTCCTATCAGACCTGGTCACACCCATTACGTTTTTGTGATTTTTAGATATTTATTTTTTTAGCATATCTATTTTTTTAATTTTGCATGTCTTCACTAACCTGTTCACACACTTGCAATTCACACAGGCAGAAGGATACAAATCAACATTAAAAGCATCACCACTTCGTGAAACAACACTTGTCATGTTTTTATATGCAAATAAAATCAACATTTTGCAGGCAGCTCTATGACAAAAATAAAAGTATGTAGGGTTTTGCACAACCCAACAGATGCTATGCCAATTTGAGTGGTGTTGTCCTTCTCAATAGCTGAAGCGCAGCAATACAAAGAACGTTGTTCGATAAACAACTTGTAACACATGCTCCTGAGTAGGTGAATGTACTGGCAGATTTATTTCTAGCCATCAATCACATTCAGAATTGATGTAGGTAACAGAATGGGCTCTTTTTGAAGGCTATATGAAATTCATTGATGATGTCCATTCTTAGTAGATGCAAATTAAAGCCTTTAAGATACTCAGCACCAGAAGACATCTGAACTTGTCTATTGAAATAACAATTCAATGAAAGCAATAGAAAGGGAATTTCTGGGGCACTGCAAAGAAGTCTGAATTACTGTGTTATGGATACAACTTTCCTTTGGGCAGTCAAATGTGTCAGTCTGGATTTCATTCTGGCATAATGCACAAGCACCCAGTCCACTATCACAAACCTCTCAAGATTTATTCCATTACAGAAGCTCATGCCACTCTGGGATTCAGTTTTGATCACCAGCAAATATTTAAACATGTTAAGTCTTAGATAAACATAGAAACTCTGCCAAGTGCTTTCATCTCTCTCTTTTTTTTTTGAAGAAAGTGAAGGATTTCAGCAGTATAGATTCATTTCTTATACTGTTGCAACAGAGGGCTTTTGGCTTTCACAAAACGTCTGCTTTTGAACTCTGCCCTTGTAACAATGTTGTAACCAAGTTCAGTAGGACCTGTAGGACTGTAAATACAACTGAACATGGGCTACTGTAAAAATAAATAATTTAATGGTTCTTAGGTTTTCTCTCAAGTATTCCATGCAGAATATCCACTGTTTATTACAAAGACTATTCAAATTCCCAAGTAACATCGTATGAGCTGGTCATTTTAATGTAAACATCTCTGACTCACTCCCACTAAAACCTGTAAGTGAAGATTTCAAGACACCATTTATAGATTGCTCTTTCCACAGACTTTATAGTAATTTACAGTAGTGTACAGTGACATTATAATAAGGATATAAAATTAAATTTGAAAAGACAACCTTTGGAGCAAACGAGACATTTGAAACTGGCCACAACCTTGATCAAACCATTTTTTTACCCTTAAGCTGTCATGATCATCAGTGAAGTGCAGTAGGTTTTGAAAAATGATCCAGCGCAGCACTATCCTGTTGATAGATTGTACGTGGGTTGGTGATTCACACATATTTGTATATCACCTTGCATTTAGAAGGTATTTGCCAATTATGACCATATATCCAAGCCGATATACAGCAGAAGCTGAGAAAGAAAATGCAGCAGTCTGACACTTTAAATGTCATTAACACTTCACAAAATCCATCATTCCCGCTAAAAAGGAGAATAAATCTGAAAATTTGGAGTGTTTTGAAAATTTGCCTACTTTTCTAAGGTTTCTTGAACAATCATCTAATGTTTGACCCTTATTTCTCAAATCTTAAACCTATGCTTAATCCACTGAACCTCAGTATGGAAGTGATTTATCCAGCCCAAACCTAAATACACCCTCTGCCTTAGCTGCACTCTTTTCTGTCTGTAATTCTGCTGTTCCTAGGCATCTGCTTCACTCCAGTATTTGGCTAAGCCTGTACCAGTAAACAAACAGGATCAGGGGATCTGCCTGGGCATTGACATGTAACTGTGCACACTGTGAATTTGTTAACACACTCCATGGTTTTGCTCCAGGTCAGCTAGTGTTCCTCCCAGGCACGATTTTAGGTTTAGCATAAGCCAGTGACCACATCCTGTAGGCAGTACGGATACTGCCGCTTTGTTTTGGGATGTAAGAAAATTCAGTCCTGTAGACACGCTGTGCCAGGCAGCCTCAGGGACAGAGAGCAGCCCTTGGCCTGCTTTATCTACTACTGGAGGTATTGCCATGTTTTCAGGATGCTCTTATCCTTCCACAAATCTACCAAAGTTTGCCCCTTCCAGGAATTAGTGGAAGGGTATGTAAGCTATCTTCCGTCCTTGGTACAGCACATCCCTCACCCTATTACATTTTTACTAAGAGTCTTTAGCTCTGCAATGTCTACTGCAGTAGAGCTCCAAACCAGCCTCTCTCTGGGAAGGCTGGTTGAGAAGGACTTGAAAATCGACACAACCCTTAGAAAGGGTTAACTCCTTTATGTTAATGCCTAACCATGCTTTTAAAGGCTCTCCCTATTACCAAATGACTTCAAAACCTGTACCCCACAAGCTTAGCACTGTTTCTCCAGGGACCTGGTTACCTAGCTTAAGGTTTTCACTGTCTGAAGCACTGATTGCCTTAAGATGTATACATTTAAAGTATTCTCCACTGCTCATAGCCAAAACTAGTGGTATGAATTGAACCTCAGTGCACCAAACTAATTAATGTCTCTGAATACTCTAAACCGTAAGGCTCATAGATACCTCCTGCTTCTTTATTATTGAGAATGTACCAGATTGGCAGAAGCTATTTGATGAGATTTACTAGTCCTGAGGATTCCTTTCACGGTTACAAGAGACCTACCTGACTTCTGTGTTCATTATGAAAAGTAATTTTAATATGAGTGGAAAAAAAAATGCCTAATGTTCTACTGCAGTACTCACCATAAACCTCCAGCCTCTAGTTTAAGCAAAGAAAACTAACAAACTCCAACCTACTCAGGGTGATAAAATGTTCCAAAGCTACTGAACCCAGAAGAGGATGAAATTTACATAAAAGAGACTTAGAAATCATTTTTCAAAAAGTTATAACCTGGACTGCAAGACTCCTGTAATGTACAGAATGGGGAGTCATAATTTCAGAAAGTGATTTTAAGATACTGTAGTTACAGTTAATTTCTAATATAATTCCACTTCTTTGTTCATTTCCTGTGTGACATTTACCACACACAAAGTCATCGTGGGATGTATAGTTATAATTATGTATCTATTCGTGAATTACATGCAGTTAGATTCACAGAACTGTTTACCCCAAAGAAGTGACTGTTTTATAAAGGATGATTTTAAGTATTATTCACAGAGTTGTTCTTTTTAAGGGACAGTAAATCTGATAACTGTTCACTGGCTTCTTGAATAAGTGTTTGTCTTGCTCATACCGAGCCCAGTACTGAAATTCCTGTCATCTTCAGACTCTGCATGAAATATCAGCCTGTACTTTGTAAATAATTCCCAAGAAGATGAAGAAATAGCTAAAATTGAATGCCAGAGACATTCATTGTATGATTAAGAGTAAATGTACTTCTGTGTGAAATGCACTGATGCTAATTATCCATACACAAAAAACTATCCAATTTCTACTGACACTATCTGTATCTGGAATCCTCAAGGCATCTCTTTCAATTGCTACTTTTTCATTCTATTTTTCTAGAATGATATTTAATTTATCTGTGCCATAAATATTGTGTACACTGATGTATCCCATTTTCTGGCAATGATTTAGTATTTCATTAGCATCTCCTTTACGCACTCTTTAGAGCACCATTTTGCTTCATTTGCTGCCAAAATGGGTCTGAACACCTTATCACACCCTTTTCCCCATAAATAAGGATTTTTCTGCAGACTACCCTGCTCTACCGCTCCCTCATCCCCCAGATAATTTTCCTTCCAAACAGTTCAATTACACCTCAAGCTGTAGCTTAACAAGTATTTCTTTAAGCAGCAGTCTCATTTAAGCAGCTGTTATTCCATCCCCTTCCTTCACTTATTCCTACTCCAGCTTTTTATGCAGCCACACAGTGAGACGGCTCAGCAAATGTATTTACATTTTCCCATGTTCTTTCTAATCCTGCTCAGCCCCCGACTTGACTCACTGTGCAGCTTCCCAACAGCTGGGCCAGCATGAACTGAAGTGGCATGTGAACATGAGCTAGCGACCAAGGACTAAGGATTTGTAAAAGCTTGCTCTCCTACCAAAAGAAATGCCCAACAAAGCGCACCCTTCACTACTCATACCTTACCCACATTTCAAAGACTACCATATCGGAATACTTTAATATTATTACGGCATTTCCCTCAACAAAAAATCTTGTGAGATAGGTCTCTGATTCCCCTGTGTATTCAGAAATCAAGGACTGAAAAGGTATCTTATGCTTTCAAGTCATGATGGTGGCAAACTCCTCGTGGTTGTGACTGAGTTGCTAGCCAGCATGAGACTGGGTTGGAGTAATGGAAAATACGTATAATCTGGGATGGGGACAGGAGTATCAGGAGTATCTTCAATCTTTGTCAGCAGTCTCCTAATTTGCCAAATTAATCTGATCTTGTTTCACACTGAGACTACCTCTGTGCGTGCGTACACACTAGCAGCCACACCTCAGGTTGGTTCTTACTGGACCCCACGATTGTGGCGCTCAGGCTGATGGCCGTGTTTTGCCAGAGAAGTGAAGAGTTGTCGCTCATCAAGTAGGATGCCCTTAAATGTTAGGCGACACAGAGAGAGGCCCAAGGAAAGATGCATACACATATGCACGGAGCTTGATTTAGGCAGACTCAAATAGTCATTGATCTCAGAAGTCCCCTCTGAGGTCCGCAGAGGCAAAACTGTGCATACGCTTTTGAGTTGAGTGCCAAAATCATGGCAGTAAGAGAAGATGAGGCTGGGGTGTATGTTGGAGATGTTGTGATATAGCAAAACTGGTGACAGGTATTTAAGGCACTAGTTTGCCGCTTCTGCTTGTCAGGGAACTTTTAGTATTTAAGGCCATGAAAAGCCAAAAGAAAAGACAGGATGTGTCAAGGCTTTAGTACCCCATAAGGTCTGGAGCCAAATTTTCTTCTCCCTATCCCCCATCAATAATTCTGATAAGCTAAGTAACTGCCTACTGTTGCCAGTGCCTAAAGCCAGCTCTGCAGGCAACCACACTGCATAATCCCTTTCATAAACTGATCAAACTCCACTCTAAAACTGGTTAAGCTTTTTGCCAGCTTCTCCAAGTGAAAGGTTGTTCCTGCATCACAATACCCTGTTAATTAGGAATGCCAATCGAGCTGCCCACCTGGATTTATTCATGGTTCATTTATATGTATATGCACTTGTTCCAAAACTATCCTTTAAGTTAAGTAGCTCTTTTCTTTCCCTGGTGTCTATCTGTCCTCCTCAGTGTGCTTATGGACAGAAAGCATAGCCTTTCAGTCTTTCTTTCCATTGGTTGAATAATCCAAGCTCTTCTACTCTTCTTCCTTAGCCTCCCCATTTACCCAAGCATCATAATAACCCATCTCTGTACCTGCCTTGGTCTGAATTCACCTTTCCTGAACACGGGCAACTAGAGGTGTACAGATCTTGAAGAGGCAGACACAGTCAGGATTTTGAACAAGTTAGGCATTATCTGCCAGTCTGGGTAGAACCCAACAACTTAAACACAGTCCCAAAGACAGTTGCCGTGGGAGAGCAGTAGCCAACAGAGCCTGAAATTTCTCCCCTACTTCCCCTCATCTGCTTCTAAAGCAAATGGCACCCATCTCAATCTTTTGAAAGAATCCCAGAAGCCTAGCATGGAGGTTTTCTCACAAGTGCTTATCAGGATTTGAACTCTCTTCAATATAAGTATTGTTGATCCTACCTCTAACAATATAAATTATACTTCTTTACTAGAGTGCTTGGTCCAGATCACTTTTTGAAGACTAAAGCAATACCATGTAGGAAAATCTACCAGTCTTTTGCTCTAGGTTGGGTTTTAATGAATATTAAATTTAGCAACAGTTTGGACAAGAAAAAAAAAAAAAAGAAGTTGAAAGGAAATTAAAACCTGTAGAACTCTTATCCTTTTTTCTTATCTGTTATTCCCTTACTCTTATCTGAACTCACTCCCTTTATGCAACAACAGAAGTCTGTGATGTGATTTTACTGTAGGTGCTTTGACTGCTTGCCAGAGCCATAAGCAGAGGAGGAACATCTTGCAAGTTCAGTATTTGGACAGTCTTGCTGAGATGCAGCAGACCAAGCTTTCCACTCCAGCCTTACTGAAACTGCAGAGTGAGCAGATATATGTCTTTTCAAGAAAAGAAGCTAACATTTACATACAGTAATGAGGTGATCACAGTTATAACTACCCAATTTCCAGTACAAGGATCGATTTATTGGTAGGAAGGTACAGTCTGATGTAGCACTCTGAGAGCAGAGCTTCGTGCCCAGGAGTATCGGAATATAATCACAACTTTTTTACTAAAAAAGTGGTCCACTCATTTTGAAGATGTAAGAAAGCTGCAAATTTGGTCTTTTATGTTTCAAAATGAAGCTGTCATTGCAAATATAAACCATGAAATTTCTTAATTTCTTTCCTCTGTGAATTCCAAAGAAGCTAATCAACATGATAAAGAGATTTAGTTTAGCTAGGTGTACTAGCTAAATGCTTATTTTCCTTTCCCTTCTTATTTAAATCAGTCCGGGTTGACAACTAATTTCTGCTTTTTTATCAGAGTAAATACATCAGATGACATTTCAAAATGTTATAAAGGAAATGAAAATGACATAAAAAAAAATCAGAAGCAAAGCTTATGCATCAAACAATCAACAACTAAATCTGCCCAGAGACAACAATTTGAAAGGAAAATCTATAAAATAAGACATGTAGACACGGTTTCAGGTTTTAGTCGAAAGTCAATCTATAAATTCAGTGGAGCAATTTAAAGAGGAAAATCAAACTCAGCTGAAATAAATACTCAGTACTGTCAGTACCCTTTAAATTAGAAATAGCTTGAGTCACTAATTTGGGGTTTAGGTCTATGTTTTTTGTTTTTGATACTTTGATTCAGACGTAACTACTTTTCCATGAATTCTTTCTCTGCATTCCTATGTATACTCCATTATAAAATCTGTGTTGATAAATGATGAAAAAAAGCAATTTTAATTGCAACAGCAGTCAACATCCACGCTCCACCTGGGCCACTGGAGTGCAGCTAAAAACCAACCTGAGACTGTTTCAGTTTCCAGCTTGAATAGGAAATTACTCTGAAGCTCATAAGAGTTACATGTCATTCCCAAATCTGTAGGTCTTTAAGAAGCAGCAGGAAAAGTCTGTAGTCCCTTTTAATATAGGTCACCATTGAAAGAACTACTTTTACAAAATTCCCTTTCCTGATACCACAACACAAGCTCCATCTGTTGAGCTCACGTTTATGCTGCCAATAAAAGCAAAGCCAGAGAATGAGTTTAGACACCAGGTTGCTGATTGTCCAAAAGGCTTGTTCTCCTGCATCGTGGCAGTTTTGGTCTAGGGTGACTAGCAGTCTCTGGGCAATACTAGGAGTAGTTTGGGGAACACAAAGGATCAGGAAATATTTGCAGTAGGCACCAGAAGCTGCACTAGGTCTGTCTTCCTTCACCCATACACAGTCCTCCAACACGATCCCAGGAGGCTTAGCACCACCAAATATCCATGCACACTTCAGCCATGGACTGGGGGAATACAATACCCAACTTTACTCCAAAGGGCTGCAACAGAATCCTAACATCGTTTCAGTAACTGTGAGGTTAAAACAAAGTAAAACAAAACAACTCCGTTCCCATTTGAGAAAGTCAGGTCTTATATCTCACATCTGGGAGGGCCTAAAAAGAGACTTGGAGATATGTGTGACACATCTAGCCTATAAAATCTGGCATCAGGGCCAGAGAACATTGATGATGTGTTCATTAAGCAGAAGTCAAAAGGAATTCCACATAAAGTATATAAATAAATCTCTGGAAGCTGGAAAGAATATCAGGGAATTTATGAGAGTATGGGCAAAATGAAGATTATATTCTATGTAAACCAGCATTTTCATGACGGAATAAAGCAGCTTCTAGTACCAGAGAAGTGAATAGGAGATTATGTGTTCTTTAGATGCAATACTCAAAAAAGTACATGGAGCATCCCCGTTAAAATGGTTCTTCCTACACCCTCATTTGTCTCTGTAGCTTCAGTGGACATCATCCTATTTGTGGAGAGATCAGAAGGGTGAAAAGAAAGGAGGGGAGAGGTGTAGAAGGAAAAATTAGTGTAAGGGCACATTCCCCTGTTGTACCCAAACAGACCCACTCTCCGTTAACCGAGAATTACAGTATCATAGAAGTTGAACAGTTCCAGTGCTCTCAGCCTCCTCCTGCTCAAAACCCCTCATTATTTTAGTGGCCCTTCACTGGACTTCCAGTGCGTCCATGTCTCTCTTTTACTGGGAAGCCTAGAACTGGACCCAGTATGCCAGATGTGTCTCACCAGCACCAAGTAAAGGAGAAGGATCTCCTCCCTCAGCCTGCTGGTGACGCTTTCCCCCTCATGCAAACTAGGAGGCTATTTGCCTTCTCTGCTGCAAAGGCACATTGCTGGCGCATGGCCATCTTGTTGCCAAGAAGGTCCCCTAGTTTTCTTCTGCACAACTTTACCAGACTTAGAGCAAGATGGGAAAAAGACTCTGCCTTCTGGCTACTTTCAGCAAATCTCTAATGTGGCCATGCAATGCACCATTATGCAATGACAGAGTTTGGGATCTAATCAGAAAGGCACTTTTCCTTGAACAAGCAAAAACAATTGCACACCAGTTGTTCCTAGTCCATGAATAATATTTCAAAAAATTTTACTCCATGAATTATATTCTTATTCCATGAATAAAATTAATGAAAATAGCTAGAAAACTAAATCAGATAGAAAACATCTTAGTATATCTTGAGAGAAATCACAATTTTTCCATTTCTGATAGATGTCAAAGTTACATAATTCTTCAGGTAAATATGGAGAACTTGAAAAATATTTGTCCATTCCATAAGGAAAATTATTAAAAAACCCGACACAACATTGAATTTTCTACCCACTAAAGAGAAACTTTTTTTTTCTCAAGTCCTTCGTGATTGCAATAAAAACAAATCAAGTTCCAGATCTGATAAGTCTTTGCAAACCACTAAAACTTTGTTGCATTGTAAAGGCTTCAGAAAAGTCACTTTGTGAGCCTTCAGTAAGTCAGTGTCTAATGCAGAGTATCTGGTGGTGACGCTCTAGTTAGGGGGCTGTAATTTTCATGATTATAATATGAACATTCAGAGAAGAATATTTAGGGAATGTTATGGAAAAAAAAAATCAACCTAGGGGATAGTACAGTGTTGCTTGAAATATGTCAATTCTTGTCTGTCCGTAAATTATAAAATTAAATAAAACTAACATGCAGTTCAGGACGCTAACTTTGAATAAGTTAAACAAGATTTTGGCTTTAAAAAATACTGGTGGCTGAGTAAGCTGGAAAACCTAAAAGAAGACACAGCAAGTGACATTTTAAAAGAGATATGCTAAGCAAGTCATACAGGTATACGGAAAAGAACGTGATAAAGCATTCATTTGGACAGCAAGTTGCTCTCAGGTCATACCAAGTGATTCTGGAAACTGGAATAGCTGGGGTGAAATTCATGTTTCAGACCTGGAGTGTTGCTTTATTTCCTAACCAAATTAATATTTTTGCAAACTTACATTTGCTATGTGTCATCTGCATTTATAAGACAACTGCTTATTTTTGCCTCACTTTTTAAAAATTTTTTTACTGTTTTACTCTGCCCTGTGTTTGCAGAATGCCACTGCCACAATCTAAATAGTGAATCCTAATAATAATAAATGAAACATGACAAGCTGGGGTGGTAATTGTACTGTATATGCAAAACCAGCATTCCAGACTAGCTCACATACAGTCTTCAGGGATCTGAGGTTTTGCAGATGGAAGTTTTTCTCAATAAGAACAGATTTTTTTTTTGTTTGCCCCATTTCATTGATCATAGAATCATAGAATCGTTTAGGTTGGAAAAGAACTTTAAGATCATCAAGTACAACCGTTAATGTTGCAGATCTTACTGGTAACTTGGTAACATCATACAGTGCAAGAAGAGTGATCACACAAGCATCAGAAAAGAAATGGAAAGAAAATAAACCTGTATTAGGGTGTATATAGAAGGATTTGTGCCCACAGAGGCATTTGAAATTCTTGGCTTCTCTGATCAGGAAAGTCCTGGAAGGGAAGGCATTTACCAGGGGAGGGTTGTTGTGGGGGGGGGAGGGGGAGCAGGTGGAAATAAAGGAAAAAAGAAAAAAAAGAAAAAAGAAAATAAAAGAAAAAGGAAGAAAAAAGCTAACTGTTCAGAAGTTCATTATGTAATGATGAAGATAACAATAATAATTAGTATTTCACTGATATAACCCATTCCCAGAAAATAAAAAAAAATACAACCGTTAATGTTGCAGATCTTACTGGTAACTTGGTAACATCATACAGTGCAAGAAGAGTGATCACACAAGCATCAGAAAAGAAATGGAAAGAAAATAAACCTGTATTAGGGTGTATATAGAAGGATTTGTGCCCACAGAGGCATTTGAAATTCTTGGCTTCTCTGATCAGGAAAGTCCTGGAAGGCATTTACCAGGGGAGGGGTGGTGTGGGGGGGGGAGGGGGAGCAGGTGGAAATAAAGGAAAAAAGAAAAAAAAGAAAAAAGAAAATAAAAGAAAAAGGAAGAAAAAAGCTAACTGTTCAGAAGTTCATTATGTAATGATGAAGATAACAATAATAATTAGTATTTCACTGATATAACCCATTCCCAGAAAATAAAAAAAAATAGAGTCAACTGTTTTAAGGGGGTTTATTTTTAACTAATTTAGCAAATCCACCAGCACCAGACTTGTGATTCCAATGAACTGGTTGCCTTCATATGAAAAGCAACACACATACAGAATCTAGTAATTTTTAAGCCCTTTACATCACACATAAAGAGGAGACACTCTTTTAGGTCTCATAACTGTGTGTTAAACCAGTTTCCTGCCAGAAACAGGAAAGGGGTGGTTCACACAAATTGGTTGCTGTGCCCTTCACTAAACCACCCCTCGGTGGCTGGACAGTGGGATGGATGAACCATTGGCTTAACCCAGCATGGCAGTTCTTCCAGTGTTCACAGCCATAATTAGGATAAAGGCGACACTGCTGTGTGCATAAGTTTGTTCATCATTTCCTTCACCACTCCTACTGCTCAGGCACATCTCCAAAATTAAACGTCAGCCTTTGACCTTTACGGATCTTCCTTTAGTGCTGTAACAAAAAATGTGATCCCTTTTGCTTATCTTTTTTGTCTAACAATTTTCCATAACAGCCATTTTGAAGAAGTTAATTTTGAAGAATTCACATAATAAATAAACATACTTTGTTCCATAATGTAGATACTATGAATAGTATCTTGGCTGTGCTTTAAAGTACGAGAAAGTTCTCTCTCAATACAGTCTCCTCAGTGTGCTTCCAAATGTTATAGCCTGTTTGTATGCTAACATGCCATGAGATTTTTAAAAGTATGCGTTCTTTTCACAGCTAAGTCTGTTGTTTCTGGTGACGAAAAGTAACTCCATTGGACTCTACAAAAGAAAATAAAATGTTTCTTAGAGCTCAAGTAACAACACAAATGTATGTTACTAATACTTGGTCAAAGTAAGGCAGTTGAAACTTCATTTGCAAAGTATGTTAATCACCCTCAGAATAGTTACTTATTGCATATAAGAAGAGGGGTAAAATACCTTCTCTGCTGAAGACAATCAAAAAATGAAGTTAATAGCAAAATTTTCCATGGACCCTTGGTAAGAGGCTGGATTTTCCCCAAGAGATTTCTACAAACCTATGTCCTGGTAAGATATGGGATGAGATTTCAGGACCTGGATAAAGCAGAGGGTTACTCAGGCAAGTTTTATGTTACATTTGAGCCTTTGGAAGTATCCACATTTTTCAAATGGGTATAATTTATGCAAATTCTCTCGAGTGGTATTTCTGTTTAACTCTATCTGCTACACAGAATCGTTAGGATTTGAAGCTAAGAGCGAGCTTAGCTCTGTTTTCAGCAGAGGCTATGTGCTTTGTTTCAGGAGGCAAATAGCCTTTGCAATTGCATTTTAAGAGATCTTAAGCAATTTAAAACTCCTAGGAGATATTGTACTGACAGCCCCTGAGCATGCAGCATCCCTCAATTGAGGCACAGCACAGTCAGAGAGAATGCCAGCTTCTGCTAGCTGCCTACCTGCATAGCATTTCTCCACTCCTAAGGAACATGAGGTTTTATTCCTGTTATGGGAAATAATCTTTGCAAGATTTACTCAAAGGAGACAGCTAGAGTATTGCCAGAAGATTAGAAGAAGAGAGAGTCTCAAAAGATAGGCTGAACAGCCTTTCCCTTCGAAAGAACTACCCTTGTCCCTGGGATGTGCCCATCCATACTTAGCAAAGATGCTGTCAAGTCTTAACTTGGTTTCGTTGCCTTAAAATGGTCCCCAAAGACAGCTCCTGTTAAAACACTTTTTGAGGAATAAAAGCCTCATTTTGAGAGCAGTGCCACCTACACGGGCTTGAAATAAAGGGGCTAATGGCTCTTCAGGGCTTGGGGATTTTTTAAACACCTTTCCTTCATGTAAGAAAAGGCATAGTTTTTTTTCAGCACCTTTCTTAAACATTTACTGGGAAAGGGAAATATTAAATAACAATGTCAGTGATGCTACTGGTGAATTTCGAGAGACAAGTGAGTGGATTGTTGTGATGTTAAATGCTTGAAGCAAAGAGTTTGTTCATTTCTTTAATGCAATGCATGTCCAGACTACATCTTACAGTGTTTTGGAGAAAGATGTAAACCCCAAGAAAAACACAGATCAAAAAGTCCCAGAAGTGAGACAAATACGTTCTCCAAAAGTGTTATCATATTAATCTCAAATATATAAAGAAAAATTGGAAATAACCACATGCAAAAATAAAAACAAATGGTTCTTCATTAGTGAGAATATTTTAATTTTTAAAGTAAAGAGGACATAAAGGTTATAAAATCTGCCACATCAGTAAGGGAAACAAAATGAATATTTGCGAACATAGAAACATAAATGTTTTGAACACAAAATTAAGCCCATAAATTTTAGTCATTGCTAGTCCAATTCCCAATTGTCACCAAAAGTATATTTCAGTTCATTCAAACTTTACAAAGAAAAAAAGCTTTAAGACAATGCTTTGTGGTATTCTGAACCATAACATCATTCAGTATTGCCATATGCAGTAAAAAACACTGAAACATGAATCTAAGGCCATATGTGAAATTATGTTTCAACTTTATTTTAACCCCATTTTAAGCTTTTGCCCTGAACTACTTTTTTCTACTTATTAACCTTGATAAATATCTCCCTGAAAATTCCCAGCCCTGTTCCTGTGTGTGCTGGGTCTGGCTGAGATGGAGCTAATTGTCTTCATAGCAGTCCTTACAGTGCCGTGTTTTAGATTTATGACCAAAGCAGTGTTGATAACACATCACTGTTTTAGCTACTGCAGGCTGGAGATGCACAAGTGGTTGGCAGGGGACATGGCCAGGACAGCTGACCAAAGAGATGTTTCATTCCATGGAGCATCGTGCTCAGCAATAATGCCCAGGGAAGTAGCCATTGCTCTGAGACTGGCTGGGGACCAGTCTGCTGGTGGCAGTCAGTGAGTGATCGCCTTTGCATCACTCATTTTTTTTCTTTTTTCTTCACTTATTGAACTGTTTTTATTTCAACCTGTGAGTTTTCCCTCACTTTACGCCTATGATTCTCTCCCCCATCCTGCTGTGAGTAACCAACTGAGTGGAGGCTTAGCTGCCAGCTGGGGTCAACCCACCACACTAATTTTGTCTCTAATGAGCATGCCAAGTCTTTATCAGAGCTGCCTATGGCTTCTCAGGAGAGCAGAGAAGGTTGACTTTGGTCGCCCTAAAACAAAGAGCTGTGATGCTCCTCCTCCTGACACAGGAAAAGCTGAGGGAGCCAGAGGGAGTGGGAGAGCCCTAAGAAATCCAGCTTGCTGCTCCCGTTCTTTCCAGACACATGCAGGGAGGTAAGCACAGCAATTGCCACTGCTCTTGGAAGGGTGTGCTCCCATCAGGTGTCCCCATCCTCCTCCAAGGATAACATATTTCACACACGCTCTCACCCATGCATTCGCAGGGGCAGCAGCAGCAGCAGCAGCAGCAGCAGCAGCAGCCAGCCTGGCTTTCCAGGGTTCAGAAATGGAAGAAGTAGGCAGCGGTGCCTCTGCTGTGCTGCCGCCCCAGCAGCCTGTTCTCCTGAGGAGCAGTGTGTTTTGCCCGGGCTCAGAGCCAATATTGAACTTCAGGATGCTTTTAGTAGATGGAGTAATCTTCCACTGCCTTCAGGGTGCCATTGACCCAAGAGCAAGGATAATGCATCACTAGCCCCTTGCTGTAAACACTGTAAAAGAGATGACACCACTGCTTCTTGACATTCAGGGATTCCCCTCGTCAGAGAGCATATTTTGTTATATAAAATGAGTAAAAACCAGTCTAATCTTCATAACCGCATGAGTCCCTCTTGACATGTAACTCATTAGCAACAGACAATCTGGTAATTTTATGAGCTCTTCAGGTTTTGAAACTGCTTTGTATTTCACGTTGGAAAAACACCTCTACCTTTTTGGTTTCAAAAATGTCACGCTATCAAACCCATCTCTTTTAGATCAATAATACCAGGTTTTCATTTCAGATCTCTGTTCCTACCTGCCATCAGAACTGACTGGAGTGCCCTAGATCTCATAAACCTTTCTATTGCAAAAACTTCCTCAAGATCAATACCTCATTGCAAAAATGTCTTTGCAGACAGTCCCATATTCTCCTGGATATTCTTAAAGTAATAGGAAAAGGTTAAGAGTTTCTTTTATTTGAACTGATAGATGAATATTTCAGCCCTGGTAATATGCTTTGACAGAGTTGTTCTGATATTTACATGAGGTACTCGTGAAATGCTGTCGGGAGGGCTGAATTTGTACTTCTGACTAACTTATTCCTGATAATGGGGTGTCACTGAAGGTTCATCAAACCGGTGAGGCAAAAGAGAAAGAAGAAGGACAGTAAGTCTTGAAAATTAGAAACAGGATGTGGAAATTTCACAGTGGTCTGGAACGCCAGGGAGAAGAACGAGACCAAAATCATCCAGGGGGCTGCATTTAAAACAAACAACATCTTGTACTTCAGACTGACATATAAATGACATGCAGAGAGAAGAGCTAACGTACAGATAAAGTAACTCAGACAACTTTCCAATGCAATTTTAGCCGGAATGAGCAAGTGATTGCAAATGCCAGCAATTGATAAATTAAATCTTGCGACAGCCAGAAACACTCAGAAAGACTGAAAGAATTCAAAGGCAGACTTACTAATGAGATTATTGGAGCAAGCAGGATAATGACGTTCAGCAACGTGGTTATATTCCTGGTGTTTGTAGTGGCAGATTTTGACCAACCAGACATATCTATATACAGTAACACAGAGGAACATTTCTTGTAATTTTATATCACCACCTACACATGATGCTCTGTATATTTATAACGAGATTCTCCAGCCCTTGCTGTTCTCTTTTTCATCCTCCCACTTCTTTTATTCAAGTAAGAAGAGAGAGATGGGCTAAAACATACATGAAAAGGATCACAAGTGTTTCAAGAATGCAAGAATTTAAAAGTGCCTCCTGTGCGTTTTGTAAATGTGACTGGCAGGCTATTCACCAATTAAGCCACTGGATTTTTAATGCCAAGCTGCTGATGTAGAAACTGCAGATGAAGGTGACCATGAATTCCTAACACACATTCATTTTCCCCTCACCTCAGAGGGCAGGGTCTGGCTGAGACAGACACCTTCAGAGCAAGAAGTGCTTGTTCATTTTTGGACAGACGTCATCAGTGGTTCTGCCTGTTGGGCCAGGTGGTGGTCTGTGTCCTGCCATCCTGGTCCCTGGAAACAGGCCCTCAGCCATCACCTGACTCCAGGCTAACATCAGATGTAGGCCATTCCCTTAGTTCTCTAAGGAAGGAAGCCTGGGCGAGTGCAGAGATGAGGAGTGAGCTGCGGTGTTGTGGGGAGCACTGGGGAGTGTATTTACTCCGTGGCGTAGCCACTCTTCACTGCACCCTTTCTATGCACAACACCGGTCACTCACCTCCTGCTTGCCCTGCCTCAGCCATCCCAGCAGAGGGGAATACAGCAGCCTGGTGGAGTGGATTGAAGGAACAGAAGAGAACTTATGTTGGCATGCAGGAGCTTCAGCTGCTCATTCTCTCCAGGCCCCCAGCCTTCCACCAGCTGGAGCAGATGGGCAAATGAGTGGTCCTTGCCCTCCCCAGATTTGATGAATATCTTGTTTTTGGGGGGAGGTTTTTGGTTTTTTTTTAACCTGCCCCTCTCTTTCCTCCCTTAGTTTTGACATGGCAGGTTGTATTAGGTTTACGTGGCTCACATGGCTCAACCCACGAGCCTTTTGTCATATTTTCTCCACCCCTGTCCAGTTGAGGAGGGGGAGTGACAGAGTGACTTGGTGGGTACCTGGCAGCCAGCCAAGGTCAACCCACCACAGAGATGTAGCTTTGTATTGCTGCAGATCTGGCTAGTCTTGTGCTTGGAATAGTTTTATGTTAGATGAAGTCTAGTGCAAGCAAGGGGAGTACTTCCACTCTTCTTGAATCCTCATGGAGGTGCAATTGGTTAAGAAAAATATAATTTTGAACATTTTAACATTAGGGAAAAAAGGGTGAGGCACTTGAGGTAAATACCTGTGTTCTGAAGAATTGCATGCCTTCAGAAATGCACCTCCCCCAGCATCTTTAGTGGCTTAAGATATGTGCTCTCCCAACTCTTCAGCATCCCCAGCTCCCTGTGTTCCATACATGCAAAGCGTAGGTGCCTGAATCAGTGGTGCAAATGCCACTCCTGAAGCTGCTTTACACCCAGGGCTGTCACCAGGCCACCAATAGCTGTAGCACTGAGCATTGCAATATATAAACCTCCCTTTGGAACTTGCCCCTGGTCTCTTTGGATGATAATTTACTTCCTCTGGAAATTAACCTCTTTCCTAAGGATCCTGGAGACCTCTTGCTCTAAACTGGTGTTTTTTCAGAAAAGCTTTTAGACCTGAAGAAGCTACATTTATTTCATGAGGTAAAACAGTTTTGCTGAAAAAATTACAATCCACGCAGGACAATGATGTATTCTTTCCTCCTACTTGCCTCATTCACTACAAAAAATAGAAACCAGTTGGAAAGAGTTGGATGTCTTTGTGTGAGAAAACCACTTGGGAGCTTCCTGCAAGCAGGAAGAGAAAGTGTGAGATTGAAGAGAGTGTGCTGCCTTTCTCACCTCCTCTGTAATATGCAAGACTGGATTCATGTTGCCACCTACGAGCGCAATTTGGTACTGATGTATTTTACAGATTTCCATTTTGTTAACTCTGTTTATTTTACAAGCCCTGTGCTCTTGTCCACTTATGGGAGGTGAGTCTGGACAAGTCTCAAGCAGAGTGAAAGCGGTGTTAACACAAATATGAATAAAATCGTCATCGAAATAAAAAGTGTTGTTCTTTTTTCAGGTCAGGAGCCACATTTTTTTTTTCCATCCTCTCAAAGACCCATTTGTATTATTTTCTTCTTCCTGAGCTATGGAATCCACACAGCTGCTCATCTGTGATTTCTCACAGGTTATTTGAGCAGGTCTTCCTTTGTGCTTGGGACATCCGCTTAAGCTGTTTAAATTTAGAAACAGAACATTCTACCAAAAATAATTTTAGTTGAATTTAATAGTAGTTATTAGCAGCCACAGACTCATCAGGGAAGTTCTTCTCTGTCACCAAGATGAATAGCATTGGAGAATTAGTCTAAAATTTCAAGACGCATGTCGAGTCTTGTTCATTTCCATCAATTAACTCAGGTCCCTGTTAACACTAGTTCCAGTTGATAAATTACTGCAGCTTTGGGACTACAGCAAAGGCTGTACCTATCTTTTATTTTTAAATGATTTGAATTAATTAGTCTTCTACAGGTTATACAACTGCACTCCAAGGAATTCTCTAGCTGGGCAGTTGGATGGAACATCTGACTTTCAGAGCTACTAAAATAATTCAGATTAGTTATACCAGTATCTAGCTAGTCAGGTGAGATGTAAAAGACTCAAAACACTGACATGTCACATACACAAAGAGGACAGAGAATAAGGAAAGCAGCAAAAAATATTAGATGTCTATTGTTCATATGCTAATGCCTGATAGATATGAAGATTATTATAAATAGTACTATTAATTCTTATTATCCCCACTAAGTATAGCATCATTATTTCCTGAACTTTCTTTAGAATAAATGTGAGGAAAAACTTTAATGAATTCTCCTTAGAAGTCAGTTTTGGTGGCAGCTACTGTTTAAAAAATGTAGCAGGGTTTTTTTCTCCAACATAAAGATAAGGAATCGAATGATTCATAGGACAAAAGTCATGAATTTTCCTGTATCTTGTAGAGACACTCTCTACAGATTCTAGAGCTGTCATAGAGCACAGTCAGCTCTTAAAATACACATAGTTTAGAATATTTTCTCCTGCAGTTCATGAAACAAATACACGCTGCCATCTCTCCAGATCTTCTTTAATATTTTACATAATTCTGTTAGATGAGCTTTGATCATAAATGTGGATGCCCGAGTACTTTACGGACAAATTAGTTAACTGAAATGGAAACTAATTTGCCAAAATATTTTTAACATATTTTCTGACATACAGAAAATAAAAATCCACATTTTGATTTTGAAGCCAAAACGTGCTTAACATGCCCAAATAAATGACATTTTCAAGACATATGATTGGATTTTGAAGGCAAAACAAAAGAGCATCAGCAGCAAGCTGCAATATTCCATATCCCCGCTCAAGTATTTCTATGTCTATTGCAATCTTACTTTTTTCTGAGAGATCTTACTTATGCTTTTTCAATTGTTAAAAAAGGTACAAGGCAAGAAAGAGAACATGGAGATACCCACACAGTTTTTATTGGGTCGCTAACCAGAGCTCCCAGTAAGAAGAAACATTCATGTCTGTCTTAAGTTTGCTGTTATATCTGTACATAAATCTTCTAGATAATCACATATGGCACTATCCTGCAAGATGGCAGGTGCTCTGTGTGAGATGCTGTTTTCTGAATGTTGAGTGGGAGTTGAGAAGTGGTTTGGACTGTGTTACACTATGATGAGAAACTGAGCAAGAATTGTTTATTTTCATGTTTACAGCTCTGACTTAGTTGACAAGGGAAAAAAAAGTAAAAGAGTCAGGGAGGGCTATTTAAACTCAAATTTCTGAAATTATTTGACCCCTTTGGGAGGAGACAATCAATGCATCCCTCAAAGATTTAGAGTGCTTAAAAACAATGGATATGTGTAGCCTTTTCTCAGAAATCCCCTTCCAGGAGGCTCTTACAGAAGATCCAGGAGATTTAATATGAAAAGTTCAGAACAGTCTGTCCAGCTGAAAAGATGAAGTACTTTGGAGAGAATTAACTCCAGCAAGAGACAGAGGAGTAAAAAATACCAAAAAACCGCTGGCTAGGAAACATTTCCTCTTCTGTACTTTCCTAGTCTTTGATAACAAAGCAAGAATCACACTTTGAGTAAGATGAAAACATGTTCTTGATGTTCTGGTATCCCTTGCAAGAATGGGCCCCAGCTCAGAGACAACAGTCCAGGAGCCTGACTGGCTAAAGCTTCATGATGCTGAAGCAGGGAGCAGGTGCCAGCAGGTTGGAAAACTTCATAGGGAAATAATGCTTTCTTGTTCAGTCACCAAAAGGGAAATTATTGCTTACAAGCTAACAGTTGTTTTTCTATTTAAATTGTCCTGGTAAAATCATCTTTTCTGACACCTTGTCCTGGTTTCAGCTGTGATAGAGTTAATTTTCTTTCTAGTAGCTAGCATAGTGCTGTGTTTTGGATTTAGTACTAGAAGAATGTTGATAACACACTGATGTTTCAGTTGTTGCTGAGCAGTGCTTACACCAGTCAAGGGCTTTTCAGCTTCCCCTGCTCTGCCGGGTGCACAAGAAGCTGGGAGGGGGCACAGCCAGGTCAACTCACTGGCCAAAGGGGTATTCCATACCATAGGACATCATGCTCAGCAATAAAACTAGAGGGAAGTTTGGCTGGGGGGCAGCGATAGTTGCTCGGGACAGGCTGGGCATCGGTCGGCAGGTGGTGAGCAATTGCATTGTGCATCACTTGTTTTGTATACTCTTTTATCATTATTATTATTACTACTACTACTACTTTCTCTTCCTTTTCTGTCCTGTTAAACTGCCTTTATCTCAACCCATGGGTTTTACTTTTTTCCCCCACTGATTCTCTCCCCCAGCCCACTAGGGCAGGGGGATGGTGAGCAAGCAGCTGCATGGCACTTACTTGCTGACTGGCGTTAAACCACAACACTTATTTTCATGTTTACAGCTCTGACTTAGTTGACAAGGGAAAAAAAAGTAAAAGAGTCAGGGAGGGCTATTTAAACTCAAATTTCTGAAATTATTTGACCCCTTTGGGAGGAGACAATCAATGCATCCCTCAAAGATTTAGAGTGCTTAAAAACAATGGATATGTGTAGCCTTTTCTCAGAAATCCCCTTCCAGGAGGCTCTTACAGAAGATCCAGGAGATTTAATATGAAAAGTTCAGAACAGTCTGTCCAGCTGAAAAGATGAAGTACTTTGGAGAGAATTAACTCCAGCAAGAGACAGAGGAGTAAAAAATACCAAAAAACCGCTGGCTAGGAAACATTTCCTCTTCTGTACTTTCCTAGTCTTTGATAACAAAGCAAGAATCACACTTTGAGTAAGATGAAAACATGTTCTTGATGTTCTGGTATCCCTTGCAAGAATGGGCCCCAGCTCAGAGACAACAGTCCAGGAGCCTGACTGGCTAAAGCTTCATGATGCTGAAGCAGGGAGCAGGTGCCAGCAGGTTGGAAAACTTCATAGGGAAATAATGCTTTCTTGTTCAGTCACCAAAAGGGAAATTATTGCTTACAAGCTAACAGTTGTTTTTCTATTTAAATTGTCCTGGTAAAATCATCTTTTCTGACACCTTGTCCTGGTTTCAGCTGTGATAGAGTTAATTTTCTTTCTAGTAGCTAGCATAGTGCTGTGTTTTGGATTTAGTACTAGAAGAATGTTGATAACACACTGATGTTTCAGTTGTTGCTGAGCAGTGCTTACACCAGTCAAGGGCTTTTCAGCTTCCCCTGCTCTGCCGGGTGCACAAGAAGCTGGGAGGGGGCACAGCCAGGTCAACTCACTGGCCAAAGGGGTATTCCATACCATAGGACATCATGCTCAGCAATAAAACTAGAGGGAAGTTTGGCTGGGGGGCAGCGATAGTTGCTCGGGACAGGCTGGGCATCGGTCGGCAGGTGGTGAGCAATTGCATTGTGCATCACTTGTTTTGTATACTCTTTTATCATTATTATTATTACTACTACTACTACTTTCTCTTCCTTTTCTGTCCTGTTAAACTGCCTTTATCTCAACCCATGGGTTTTACTTTTTTCCCCCACTGATTCTCTCCCCCAGCCCACTAGGGCAGGGGGATGGTGAGCAAGCAGCTGCATGGCACTTACTTGCTGACTGGCGTTAAACCACAACACACCTATTCCCTATACTACGTCTAAACAACACATGAGCAGGCAATGCACTATCCAGTAAGTTAAGCAAGACAGCGGTGAGGGCAACTTGTAGATCATTCATTTTTATGATACGTGGTAATATGCGGTACTCTTTCTAGAAGTGCAATGATTTCTGTTGACCTTGTTCAGTGGGCATTAACATAAGTCTGAAAATAAAAATCCTTATTAAAAACTTGTTCTGTAAGCCATGGCACTGTGGCTGGTGAAAGGCTTACATGGGATTTTACTGGGACTTTAACACACAGTCTGCTACAACTTAGGCTCTGGCTGTCAATGGGGGATGTCAGCTATGCTCTGACTCGCTGGGAAAACCAAAGTGAAAGTGGCAACTTCCACATCCTTTGGATGATAAGAGTGTAAGACAGCTTGAATCCAACAGCTGGTCCTAATTAAGACAGACTTGTTGCTCACCCTTCATCCATTACAGCAAGCAGCACTGCTGGCCATGAGCTCTTCCCCACTCTTGCTCTAGTGGTGCTGGGACAGAGACAGTGACCAACTTTCATACAGGCACAGGGAGAAGGCATGGGATCAAACAGGCATGTCTCTTTGTGCATGCATGCAAGCCTAATTATAATCTGTCTAATAAAGCCTCCATCTGGTTTTGGTTATCCTCAAGCCTCTGACTCAAAAATCACTAAAGAACATTTTCCTGGCTTTACCATTCTCAGATCTCTCTTTACTGGCTTCATGTTTCCTTTATCATGACAGTGATGAGAAGAAAGGTGCTCACTAAAAATTAAAAGCAATTTATTTACCTGAAACTCTTGTTTTCTGAAAGTAAACCTGCTAGCAGGCTGCCTTCATCCTTTAAAGCGTGTGTGATTTACTAACATTTTCAATTGTTTAAGACAAGGACAATTCTTACTAATTTCTCCATGAAGTGGTGCCTATGTATTTGCCCAATTATTGCAGTTATCAACCGTGATACACAGATTTCTTTTAGAAGCACACCTTGAAAAAGAAATAAACAAAAATAAAATGCTACATAAAATAAAATCCTCGCCAAAAGAAAACAAGAACCTGCAGTAACTAGCAAGAACGTGGGCAGAGATATAATACTTAGAACATGAACAATTAATGATAATTAGTTCTTTTAATAGTGAATAAATGAATATAAGGGCTCTCTGAGCCTAAAATACAGAATAACAGGGAGTCATTGTACAATAGAGACCCTGCTAAATTATTCCTAAATTATGTGAAATTCTAAAGCATTTTATCACATCCTTTTTGATCTTGATTTTGCACAAATGCAGATTAAACTTGTTCTTTAACCTAAACCAGCAATTTACAAAGCAGTTCTAAATCAATCAAAATTAAATTCTCATATTCTTTTAAATCGTGTGTGATGAAGAGTTTGCCTTTTCAACTTTGATGATAGGGCTGTATGAGCTCCATATAAATGGTTTTAAGTGAAATTTGGAACATAGGAACAAGACTGGGGTGTAATTTTTGCACTGCATGGAGCCATTCAAAGTTTTAAAGCCTGCTCAAGGTACAGCAAGTATGAAAAATGCCAAGCCTCTGCTATTATCTGGAAATTCATATGTACAGAGAAGGGAATTCCCTCTGTTTTGTCTCTTTCTTTTCTGACTTTTAAAAAATTGAGATCTGGGGATGAAAATCTCCCTACCTCTTTGAAAACAAAAATGTGATTAACGGAATCTGGCAAGCTATTAGTTCTTTTGGGTGTCATGCTAATTTAGGCAGCAATTCTAAGGGCGCAGATTCTGCAAATGCTTATGTTTGAGTAATGCAGATTTCACAAGCACTCCTACAGAAGTCAGATGCCATGAAATAAAACTCATCTGCAGAATTTTTGAGAGTACTCAGTGATCCTCACAGACCAGCGCTGTGGGCAGGAGCCAGGAGGCCCAATCACAATACAGCAAACCTTTGTGTAAGCAGGAATCAGCAATATGTCACCTCTTCGTTATCACAAAATGTTGTAAATATTTTTGTTTAACTTGACTGAAGTTTTGAAAGGCAACTCAAATTTATGCAGTCTTTAGCTGAATTGATGTCTTGCTCAAAAATGTGTTCTGCTCAGAGCAAATTGGTGTTCATAGGAAACATGAGGTATGCACTTTTTAAAGTAATCCTTGGCATGGTATACAAAATTGGAGGCATGTAGACAAGAGAGGAAGAAGGGCATAAAGAGCAGCTCCTGTTAGGAAGACAGAGGGAGAAGAATGAGGGTGAATAAAACTTTATAGATATCTGCTGGAGAGCACAGGAGCTGACTCAGGCTAAGGGTTTGTGCCAGGGTACACTCATGAGTATGTAGGGTTTGTAACATTCTGGTGCATTTCTATGGAAAACTATGTTTAAAGACAGAATTACAGCTGAATTGAGACAAACAACAAAGGCATGTTCGTGTTTTAAACAAATGCCTGAATCTGCCTCACTGTGATGACCCTGCTCTGGGGAAACAGGATTTTTGGGAAGAAGGACATTATGTCAAACTTTAGTTCTGTGATGTGGGTTTTGTGTGGACTGCTGGTAACACCAGGCTGGATTAAAAATTAAGAACCACCCAAAGCAGCTGCAGATTATCAGCATGCCAGTGGCAAACAGGGTAGGAACCCTGGTGTGACCTCTGCAGAAAAACTGATGCTGGCGATGCTGAGATAGGTTTGCATAGCTCTGGAAGCAGACTACACGAAGGGGGCAACAACTCAGCAGTTGGACTCCTGTGACTACATTTATACAGCTAAATAAAACAGCGTGTGGAGGAAGCTTGAGCACAGCATCGTTATTCATCCCTACTGCTTCACTGAATGCACACTATCGCCGTAGTGTTGGGTGACAGACACTCAGAGGCATAGCTTAGACTAAGCAACTAGCACACGCTGAGGCAATCTCTGGGCCCAGTCTGAGGGCCAGTGTGTGCCAAGAACCATTTCAAATTCAGTATAGACAATACAGATTTGGGTCCCTCTACTGTCCTCTAGTGCAATCCAAATACCACCAGTTTCATGTTATGAAAAAAACCCACCACAAACCAGTTTGATGGGCTGCACGTGGTCCAGCATTATTTCAGAGACTTTGAACTGAAGAAAACCCCAAATATATACACATACAACAAGTGGTGGATGTGGATGTGGACCACAGGAGCATCATACAGGGGCAATGCAGAGACTTAGGGCAACTGCTGTGGAGTGTGGATGCAGTCAGTCTATGCTATTTTGTGGAAAACCTCTGGCACTGCTTTACTTGGCTTTGTAAACATAGTTGTTGCCAGAGGAAGGGCTGTAGGGAACTCTTTTTGGTAGCCACTCATAGCACGAGTAAGAGGACCATCCTGTATCTGCTGCTGAGGTGGTCTGGAAAGTGGGAGCTCTGCTGTCTGCTCTCTGACAGCTCCACAAAAGGGTGGGTGACTCTCTTCCACAACTCTGCCAAAGCTCTGTTTATTTAAAGGCATTAGTTTAACTCATTACTTGAGACTGGAAAAGCCTTCTTTGCTACAGAGAGTCACTTGATTTTCTGTGGGGACCCTTAAGCCAAAGAACCCTAAAGACTGACTGCATGCCTGCTGTCATGTTCCTGGCAGATGGCTTTACCGACGTCATCAGCTGACCCTTGGAGAAGGGGTAGTAGGAAATTTGGGATGAGTTTGGAAAAGACTTATTTTGAGGTACATACTTATTTTATATTAGATTTTAGGATTTATTGGAGATAGCAGGTGAAATATGAATAGAAAGCTATACAAAGAATATATGGTAACACAGGTATCAGCCAAGAACTCCAACAGTAGCCAACAGTAGGAAGCCAACAGTGAAGAAGCAGTGGTTTAGAGCAAATGCCTGTCATTTCTGTCTGTGAATTGATCTAGGGAAATTAGTTTGTTGGCCATATGCTCTTTTCCAGTCATGCACAACAAAAATGTATCAAACCTTCTGCATGCTCAGTGTTATTAACAACCTCTGCTCAGTAAACACCCAAGGCTGAAGTAACAGAGACTATTATGGGCTAGGCTACAAAAATATTAGCTGTCGTGCAATCAAATTTACTGCACTGGGGTCAGCGTTCAGTGGGCAAATAGCATAATACACATCAGGGAAATTCTGTCTTGTCAAAACTGTATAGATATATTCGTACTTCACTAAACAGTAGTTCCGACTACAAGTGCAGTAATCCCACTCATAACAGTGGCTGAGACAGAAACATAAAGGATTCAATATGAGACAGAAATTGGCTCTAAAACAGTACATTTAGTGTATATCTTGGACCAGCATACCTTAAGAGAATCTGAAAAATACTGTACACATCCACACTTTAAAGATGAAAGAAACCATAAAGGTAATCCTTAAATTTGTGATGTGCTAGGAATAGTCTCCATAGTCTCTTCATCTCATTTCAGATGCAGTGTTTCAGCATGGAATCAAAAAAGATTAATACAATGGCAGTAAGCTTATCAATGTCTCTTCTTCTCCACCTCCACTCACAAAAAAGAAAAGAAAAGAGAAGTTGGAGAGCTGTTTTTCTTATGCTACAAAATTGTGATCCCAAACTTGTAACATCCTACAGCTACACAAGGACGTCCCAGGAAGGGGCTAGAAGCATGAGGAGTCAGATATTTTTCCTGGTTCCATTCTCTGATGACCTCAAGGATATCAGCATGGGATATTTGCTGGGGAAGAAAGAAATACACTTGCCACAGCCTACTTGACAGCCTTTGCCGCTATAGCACCTCTGGGTCCAACCATGGAGCTGTGCACGCATAAAGGAAAGGGTGGTCCCTCCTGTATGCACCTTAACACTGTGAAATGAGGCTGGAGCACACAGGGGCTCAGACACCGCACTGCAGCTTTTGACTACCATGATACAACATAGTTTGCATGATACAGGCAGCTACCTGCATGTAGATGAATCGGATTAGCATGTGTGACATCTCAGTTTTCAGATGCTTGAGTTGAAATGGTTTTTAAGGGTCCTGTTTCAGAAAATGGAGACCCATCATCTTCCAGACTACGGATTCTACCGAGGGTTCTCAAAATTGTGATACTAGGCTATTTCATATGGTATATCTCCCATAAGCCTACTGACAGGGAAACAGTCAGTGATTCTTGGTTTACAGGGCTCTAAAAGAACTTAGAAAATAATGCATCCTGATTTAAAATAGAAGTTCAGCTCCATCCCATTTAAAAAAAAAAAGTATTTTTTACAAGAAATTTCATATAGCTAACTGATATTTGCTTCCATTCATTGATAATCAACAATTCTAAGAATTAGCAGCGAAAAGTGACGATGAAAATCAGCTGGAAAACATGGCAAAAATGTCAATCTTCATATGATGACCTTAGTGCACATGAAATTGAACTGGTATAAGACATGTCCGGGATGCATAACATTAAGCCATGGTATGAGCTTTACCAGTGTTGGGTCTAAAAGATGCCTGATTGTCAAAAATGCTGCAGATGATCCATAGATCCTAAGTAGCCACAGCAGAAGTATCAGTGCTGCTATTGCTTTTGCTTACATATTTCAGTGCTGGTGATATTACACTACCTTGAAATGGCCAGAAGAGCTTTTGGATACACAGCTCATATTTAAGCTTAGGCACTGAATGGCAGGTGTTATTTGACTAATGTATGTGCTTTGTCGCAGTGATAGTTTGGACTAATTACACTGTAGCTGTTTTAAACCGCAGTCAAAATAATACTTAAATCTTTAGTTTCTACTTTTTCCCCTCCTGAGGGAGGCAAGGGAGAAGTGTTACAGAGAGCAGCAGCAGTTACGTTTCTTTATTTCGACGACAAATTGTGTATCCTTTGAAACGCAAGAAAGTGAGAAGAGTTTCTTTCAAGATTCTGCTTTGTTCTCCTTCCGTGATCTCTTTTCGTGGTGTACAAAGGAGGTGACAATGTGCTGTAGCATGAGAGCAGTGAAGAACAAGATGAAGGACTTCTTTCTTTCGGTATGTTGCGGTGCAGTCTGTGGGTGGAGCATCACAACCAGGTCTCGCATCTCACATTGCCTGCAGCAACATTCAACTCCATAGGTATGTACAAGTGGAGAAATAACTCCCAGGTAAGGAAGAGAAAGTGGTAGTGATTGATGTCTCTCTTATTTCGCGTGCGTCCCTCTGAGAAAATAGGTGTTTCTTCTCGTTGAATTTTTTTTTTTTGTCTGAGAACTGTTAAGGAGAAACTAGAGATGGAGATAAGCTGAAAGAATCAATCTGAATAATGCTTTGCTCTATAGAGATCAAAGAAAAGGTACAAATACAGAATTAAACATTACTGAGTTACAGCAGCAACATTTTTGAGTTATTCGTGTCTGTCAGCTGAGTCCGTGCCTGTGTTCACCTAGCATGCCCCAGGCCCCAGTCAAAAATGGGGCCTCCTAAAACTGATTAATGCAGCATGTGCTAATATAGTTTACCTATTAATGAGTCAGTTTAAGACCACTCATGCTCAAAGATAACAGGAATTTAGCTCTCATCTTAACAAGGTGCTATCAAAACCTGAATGCGTTTTGCTATGCGCTGGTAGACAGATACTCTGGAAGGATACTAACCTGTTGACCTCTTCAGTTTGAGACTGGTTACAGTTTAAATTTAGATACTGAAAGTAGCTGAGTCTCAAGAATTCATGAGATCCTTCCAGTCAGAAACTGCCTTTCTCACCTGATCTGAGGTGTTAGAAATAACCTCATTTAAGCAGTGTTCAGTCAGCAAGGCTCAACTCCTTTGTTGGCAAGCAACAGAATTCAAGCATTGGAACGGGCTGCCCAGGGAAGTGGTCGAGTCCCCATCTCTGGAGGTTTTTAAAAGATGGGTAGACGAGGTGCTTAGGGACATGGTTTAGTGGTGGGATGGCAGGGTTAGGTTAATGGTTGGACTTGATGATCTTAAAGGTCTTTTCCAACCTAAATGATTCTATGATTCTATGATTCTGTGATTGCTTTTAAGCTCTGTAACTCTTAAAATAGCACTGCAACAGTGTCTTCTTGCTAGGATGCTTTGGGGACCCTGCTGATATATCAGCATCTGAGAGAAGGTATAGCTCTCCTCTTACTAAAGGCAGGGAGATGGGTCTTTGCCACACAAGCAGAAATCCAGATGCATACACTGCTGCTTTTAATACTATCATTTTCACAGTACCAGAGATCTGAGTTTCAAGTCCTGATTAGTCTAACAGGTAACAACGAACACAGCAGTGCAACCATGTTCCCCAGCTGAGTATCTCACACTGTTTAGCATAATTTAACAGTAGGACAAATGAACAGGCCGCATTTGTAATTTCTTTTACAGAATAAACAATATAGTATTGCCTCTGAGACTGTGCAGTGAAAAGAATGTTCATACAGAATATCACAGAATCACAGAATCACAGAATAGCAAGGGTTGGAAGGGACCCTGGGAGATCATTCAGTCCAATCCTTCTTCTAAAGCAGGTTCACCTAGAGCAGGTTGCACAGGACATCATCCATGTGGGCTTTGAGTATCTCCAGAGGAGACTCCACAACCCCCCTGGGCAGCCTGTTCCAGTGCTCTGTCACCCTCAAAGTAAAGAAATTCTTCCGCATATTCAACTGAAACCTCTTGTGTTTCAGTTTGTGCCCATTGCCCCTTGTCCTGTTGCTGAACACCTCTGAGAAGTCTGTCTCCGTTCTCATGACATCCACCCTTGAGATATTTGTACGTGTTGATGAGATGCCCTCTCAGTCTTCTTCAGGCTAAACAAGCCCAACTCTCTCAGCCTTTCCTCATAGGGGAGATGCTCCAGTCCCCTAATCATCTTTGTTGCACCCCAGGATACCATTGCTCTTCTTGGCAACAAGGGCACACTGCTGGCTTATGGTGAGCTTGTCATCCACCAGGACTCCCAGGTCCCTCTCAGCAGAGCTGCTTTCCAGCAGGTCAGCCCCCAGCCTGTACTGGTGCATAGGGTATATGAGGTTATAAAATAGGCTACTGTTACAAGCCATTATACCTAGGTACAATCTCTATTTGCTTATTTTTTATATAAGAAACATTTCAGGTAATCATTAAAACAAGGAAGAAATACTTCACTATGAGGGTGGTGAGGCGCTGGAACAGATTGCCCAGAGAGGTAGTGGAGGTCCCATCCCTAGAAACATTCAAAGCCATGTTGGACAGGGCTCTGAGCAACCTGATCCTGTTGAAGATGTCCCTGCTCACTGCAGGGGGGGTGGGCTAGATGACCTCTAAAGGTCCCTTCTAACCCAAAACATTCTATGATTCTATGTACTTTCTCTTAGACTATCCAATTTAGGAAACATGCTTACTAAAGTAGTACTATCCATATGCTTTAATCCTAAAGTCAATGTGGTGAGATGCCAAAAGGCAGTGTCAAAAGCAGAAATGTTGTTTTTTAAGCGTCTCTCAAGATCATAAATGCTTATCAAGCAACACAAAGTAAGTTCTTTGCATTAGTATTGCTACCATTTAAGTGGTCTGGGATGAAAATAATCCTGTAGGTTTAATAAGGACCTCTATGCACTGTGTACAAAGTATTATAGCTGCAAATAGATGGTGGAGCAAATAGAGAAGAATTATTCCTTTAATAGTATGTCGCTGGTCCCCTGTGATTTAAGAAACATAATTGTTCTGCACGATCTGGAAATAAATGTAAAAGTATTAATGTATTATTCTCATTTAATTATTCTGCTATTCTTGTATTACTGTAATTCAACACACATTTTTCTCCTGAAAGCTAATAGCTTAGTACAGGTAGGGAATTTAATATGTGTGCTTTTTCCCCTGGAAACTGTATTTTAACAAGAGAAAGACCAACGTAAGCCTGAGGTTATCTGCAGAAACACAAAAAAAGAAAAGAGAATAAGGGAGTGTATTAGGATAGCTTCAAAATTAAATTTCGCATTTTTTCTGTGTTAACTATCATTTGAAAAAGTGGAAAAAGATTACAGTGATGCTTCTGATGCAATTCAAAGAGAAAAGATAAATAGTTTGAAGAGCTGGAGGGAAAAGGAGTGATAAAGGATACCATCCAAGTGGTTCAGACTAGTCACTAAAGGCAATTTAAAGTATATTATTTTGTGGCCAAATAAATTCAGCTGCAATTTTTCATACATTATTAACTGTAGACATTAATACTAGTAGAGAGACATTATCCTGATTGGACAGCACAGTCAAACAGTTAGACAGCTAATTGACATTATTCATGTTTGCAATTAGATGGAACAAAATGGTGCTACCATTTTCGGTGAGGACAAAAGGAAAGGCAAGTTTAGAAGCCAAGCTCCAATAGCCAAATTTCCTCCTGAAATCAGTGGGAGTGTGACCTAAGCATCAATGTCAGATTCTGGCCTCAAGTTAAATGAAGAGTTTGATGAGCTTTACTAGGTAATGTGTCTTAGAGAACTGAGCCCCTATGAAGATAAAATGTTTACAGACTGAGAGAACTGTGCATGTCTAATGCCTTCATCATCCTTTTAATAACAGTTTAGAAAGTATCTAATATATGTATTAAGAGCCAAAAGGACTAGGGATTAACTTCTCATATCCACAAGGGAAGTAGTTTGCATTCACTGCAACCCCAAGGTGTGAAGTAGGAGATTGAAGGTGAGAATATAAACATCCTAATCCCTGTTCTCTAAGATTTTTTACTACACAACATCACTGAAGTTCTAAAATGTGTGCATCTAAAATTAAATAGCTGAACCTCTACTTACATATTTACAGATTTTTGGATATGCTGTGAATACCATGGCATACCCCTATTTAGGGACAGAAGGTAAACATTGAAATAAATATTTAAATAAAAAATATGATTATGTTTCCCCCCAGTGACGAAAAATACAGGGTTTAGGATTTGAAATTTCATTAAACTTGTTCTCTTTCTCTTTGTGGTTGAAACTCATAATGGAACAAAGTTCTTTTGATTTTGTTTTTTTGATAAGATCCTCATTATTAACCAAACACTCATACAGAAATGCGAAGGTTTTATCCTGTAATTATTTCAGGACTCTCTAAAAGTTCCCATCTGTTAAAAAGATTGCTATTATTGATAACTCAGGAATAAGCTGCACACATCTTTTTTCGAGCACAAAGCCATTGCCTGATTTAAAGGAATTAAGATAGATGTATGAAATTAAAGTTCTTCATAGGCCTTTTCTGCGAAAGGCAGTTGACTAAGACATACAGTACAACCTCACAGCACTCTACACTTAATACTACACAGTGGAGTTCTGCTGCACTATTAAGTGAAATAAATCTAGATTTTGTCTCCCCACTTTTGCTTCCTCCCTATTTAAACACATCTATGCTTTTCTGCTTTGCAGGAAAATACTTTTTGCACTGGAAGTGTTTGTATGCTCCAGATATAAAATTTGCTTTATGCAAAACACAATTACAGCTAGCACTCACCCCTAGTTCTGCATGCTGCTGTTCCTGTCCTCACTGAGCAAGGACCCGGGAACGCTGGGAAGAATGGTGTTTTCTTTGCTGGGGAAGTAAGTTGCAACCCAGCACAAACAGGGTCTATTCAGGGAGCAGACTAATTTCTCTTCCAGTGTTTTAGTTTTAAAAGGCCTCAGGGATTTCCAGGGCCATTGAGGCAAATAAACAGTAAGTATTTTAAAAAAGGAATCTGTGGCCTCACAGTCTGAACCAGACACAGACACTTGCAGCTCTGGAAACTGTTTTATTAACCATCTCCTGCTGTCTCTCAGGCAATATGCTCTACTTAGCTTCTTGATGTTTCATGAAGCTGAATGGATTGCTGATTAGTACAGCATGACTTTTACCTCTCATTTCATTTCTATGTCTAGCTTTGGCATTGCTCACCCCCCCAAACACCCCCTCAAAAAATGTTCTGACTGAAGCCATAAGGCAGCAATCTCATTCTCAGGCAAGTCTCAGCATCTCCTTATGGTTCTTGGAGAACTTCACATTTCCTGCCAGGCCTAAGTATGGATGGGAGTGTGAGAGTAGGTGTATGGGACTTTTCAGCCAACCCTGCCTACAGGAAAAGCTGAGTTAGTCAGAGGTGCAAAGGAACCTCATGTGGTAGGGAGGGCTGAGGGAACAAGTTTGTGTGCAGAGGTTGGGTGTACTATCCAGAGCCCAGCAAAACAAGCTAGGAGATTATTTTTATACACATTGTTCACAGCCTGCAAAAATACAAAAGGCTTGATCAGAGTACATAAAGAAAGTTCAGAGTTGTAATGAATCTGCTTATACCTACTTCTGAAAACTCACATTTCAGCTCTTTTTTCACACAGAACATTGGCTAATTTTGCAGGTTGTTTCCTTGGTAGCTTAATTTGGTATCTGAAGATTGATTTCAGAAGTTTCACTGTTCTAGGTAACAAAAGAGAGAGACAAGAAAATAAACATGACAAATATTAAATTAAGGACGTGGCAGCACAGCGTAGCTGTTCCACCTTGAACTGTGGGGACCCACCTCACCTTAGAAGGAACAGTATCCCAACCCTGAATTCCCCAAAGGGACATTACCTATGCTACAGTTCTTCTCTTAAGAGAAGCTCTTTTACACTATAGTCTATAGTATTTCTTCTTAGGTCCTCTCTTGTCATGGGAGAGGGTGTAAGCTTAGCATGGTTTACTTTGACAACACAAGATTTATGATCCACGTGCATTGTGGGAAGCACTTACGCTGTTGACTGTCATTTTAAATTGAGTTAATGTTGAGCCCAGTTTGCATTTATCATTTCTGCTGGGTTCCTTCCTCACCTGTCACACTAAATCTGCTACAGAAAAATCCCTTTTTGAATGGAAGTCAAGCAGGAATACTAGTATTGCTTATTAAGTGATCCAATAAAGAGCTCTAACAAAGCAAAAACTTGATAGCATTTTGCTATCCCTTTCATCCTCCTAATATTGGCTTGAAAAATTATGACGGCCAGGAGATATTAAAGGTGTGAGTTTGCAGAAAGCAAGAAGTAATCACTTCTTATGCATGTCTTTTTGTAACCCAAGCCATTTAATTTACATATTCACTTACACCTCAGCTGGGTCATAAATTCTTTTTACATGTGGTGTACTTTATTCAATTGGTTAAAGAGTAATTTCTTTGCATATTTTATCACTTCTATATTTACAGCACCATTAAGATCACAGGGAATTTATAAATCATCAAAATAACTGCTCTAAGTACCAAACCTTGCAAATCTCTTTTTAAAACAAGCTGTTTTGAAGGGTGATGCCTTATCACTTCTCTATATTCTGAAACAAATATGAAACAAGGCTTCCTTATGTTTATTTGCATTTAACAAAGAAAGCAATCTTCTCGGTCCAAAACGATCTTTGCACTGCTTCCATTTCTGACATGCAGAGCACTCCTGGGTATATAGGCCCAGTCCTCTGTACTTCCATCCCTGCGAGTAAAGTTTGCACCAGCATTCCTCATCTTCCCCAACTGTAACATGGACAAGAAATTTACCTGATACTGGCCAGGCACCTCTCCAGGACCCAGAACTCAAATGATACAAACCCACCACAAAACCCAGCCTTGGCCTTACTTCTGACAGCCTGAGGTAGCTTTGAAGAAAATTCCCTTAGTCTGTAACCACAGGGAGTAATTTAGAAGTTGTCTTACAGACATTCATTTCCCACCATTTTCAAATGTATAAAGTATGTAGAAGTGTTTCTAAATGGAGGTATTCGTATTTTCACTACAATAAATGTCAAAAAGGAACAGAGACACATAGACGTGGTAACACATGAAGTATTGTATTCAATGTGTCTGTCTCCTTTGTCCAGCACAGGTTCTCTGGAAAGTAAGAACTCTCCTCTGGTATTGTCTAAGAGCACTTTCAAACTTGAGTCCTGTTTTCTTCCTGGAAATCAAACTCCAGCAATAGGTTTCTATTAATGTAAAAGTAAAGGGAAATAGGGAACTATCAGATTGTAGGGAAGAGACTTAAAGACTTAACAAGTTTGCCCTTTGTTCAGCATTTAGCATACAGTATGAGGATATTTCATATGTTTTTTGAGAGGAAAGAAAAGGGAGGAAGACACAGTAAAGAAGTGATGACTACTGTGATTAAAAAAAAGTTTCAGAAGTCAGTGAAAAGAAAATGACATATTCATTTGTGGTACCTTTCAGCCTACAGCATGCAAAACAAAACTGTCTGAAAAAGCCCCTAAACAAGCAGATAATGTTCGTGTCCGTCTTGGAACAGTATCGGCACTTCCTCATGGAAACCCCCTTCACAGAGTTTGACTTCATATGTAACTCAAATAATAAAATTCCTATTGCCAAAGGTAGTATTGCCAAAATGGTGGCTCTCAAACAGTTCAAGAAGGCCTCCTGTGCCTCTCATGAGCAGCACAAGGCCTAGGATAGGATGTGACCACTGTACAATCTAAGCCCTTGGTTGTGAGAAATGATGAGCCATGGAGGTCTGGTGATTTTAGTCCTTGGGGATTCAGCTTCATCTTCCCCCAAACCATGTAATCCAGGAACCTCTGAAGAGCATCCATCTCCTGCCTGTGATTTACTTACAGTGCTCCCCATCCCCTCAGCTCTCAGAAGTACGAGGTATGCTGCTAACAGCTTTTGACTGTGTGAAGATTTTAATATGTATTTTGCAGACTTCAGACTTGGAAGATGACAAAACCATAGCCTATAATTTCTCTACCTTATTCATTCATCGGGTCATAAATAAACTTTGCACAGAGTATTTCCATAGGGAGTCAACAGAACTAGAATCTTTGGAGTTTGACACCTGCTATGAAAAGCAGTGAGGCACAACTGGTACAGAAATAAGTCTCTTACAAAGAGGTGACATAGCTGTCACCCAACTAATAATTTCCAGTCTTCTGGAAATATTCAAGCAAGGGATCCATTTAGTTGCAAGCTGAGTTGACTAGACACATCTTTCTTTTGACTTTCAAAAAATTCAGCTCTGAAATTATGACTTTGCCAGAAAGCATTTGGCATATGTTGCTTTTTCATGTAAATGTATAATCATGGGATAATTCAGGTTAGAAGGGACATTAGGAGGTCATCTATTCCGATGTCCTGCTCACAGCAAAACCAGTTCTGTTCTCAGACCAGGCTTAATGCTTCTGGGTCTTGTAAAACTCTGAGAAAATACACAACATATCTGGGCAACCTCCTTTACTTCTTGGCTGGCCTCATGGTGAAAAGATCTCTCATATTCAGTCTGAACCTCTTTTCTTTCAAATTATGCATGTGGTCTTTGAACTTCCTACCACTGTGAAAAGCCTGTCTCTCTCCCCTTGATGTCCTCCTTGCAGGCACCAGAGGATGCTGTTAGATACCCTCAAAGCCATGTCTTTCCCAGGCTGACCAAGCCCAGCTCCTTCAGGTTCTCCTCAAAGGGCGAGAGATCCAGCCATGACCATCTCATTGGTCTCCACTAAACTTGCTCCAGTTTATTGACTTTTACCCATATTGGGGAGCTCCAAACGAGCCTGCAGTAGCCTAGAAGCAACAAGTGAGAGTAAAGGGTGGTATTCCCTTTCGTTCATCAACAGGTCATGCTCCTGTTGATATAGCCCAGGATGTTTTTGCCCCTCATTGCTTCCAGGAGCGCTGTTGACTCACATTCAGCTTTCTGCCAACCACTGCCTTCAGGGCCTTTCCTGCAGAGCTGGTCCCCAGCCAGGCACTCCCAGCCTATCACTGCAAGGGGCTGTTGCTTTCCAGGGGCAGGACTTGCTGAATTTTGTAAAATTGAAGTTGGCCCATTCCTCCAGGTTGTCTAGGCCCCTCTGAATGGCAGCCCTGTCCTCAAACATATTAAGCAGGGCCTGTAGTCATCTGCAGACTTGATGAGAGTGCAGTCCATCACCTCCTTCATGTCATTGATAAAGTCAAACAGGCCGTGTCCTAGGATAACCCTTCATGGGAGTACACCTGTTATCAACTTCCAGGTAGTGTGTGGTCTACTACTATGTGAGCCCAGACATCCAATCATTCAACCCATCTAGTTGTCCATCCATCCAGACTGTAATGTCCTAACTTGGATACAAGATTATTGTAGGAGACAGTGCTAAAAGCCTTCCTAACATTGAGGAAAATGACATCCACTTCCCTCCTTTTATCTGTCTTTCTCCAATCATTTTATCATACGTAGAAGACAATCAGATTTGTCAGGTATGATTTACCCTTGGTAAATTAATTCTGTGCATTCCCCATCAACTTTTTATCCTACATGTGCCCACAAATATGCCCCAAGACAACTCAGTCTGAAGTTTTCCCAAGAGCAAAAGTGGAGCTGACAAACCTGTAGCTCCCCAGATCGACCTGTTGGCCTCTTCTGAAGGCAGGTGCAACATTTGCTTTTCTCCAGTTATTGGGGACTTCCCCTGATCTCCATGTTGCCCCTCAAAACACATGAAGGGTATAAATTAATAGCGGATCTGCACTTACATTCTGTTCTTACCTCTTCCTAAAAGTTTACTGTCTCTCTATAAGGCATTTTGTTAACCATAGTGTCAAGTGACCAAAGGTGTCGGAGAAAAGAATCAGCAAAGGCAATTCCAGAAAGCATCCCACAGCATATGGAGATTTTTCATTTCTCACTGAAACCCTTGTAAGGGAAAAACATCTGAACAAAACCCAGATATGTCCTTCAAAGAATCTAACTTCAAGGTTGCTTCAAGGTTGGTCCAGAACAGATCTAAATACTTTTGTTGGTTAAACAGAAGAAATACTTTGTTTCAGGGCAGCTTAAAATTAAGCTACATCAGTCTTTCCTGCTCCAGTGCTCACAGAAAGTTCAACTAACTCATTCTCTCTAGGTGTCTCACAATGGACTACATTACTGCCGGTGTGCTGTTACCTGCCTTATTGATTGAACCTCACTAGTCCAGGAAAGTTTACAGAAAGAGGAAAAGTCAAGTTGAGCAACTCAGAAATATGTGATAAAGTGAGGTTTTGATTTAAAGAACTCATGTCTTTCAATCTGAGAAGTGAAAAATTATTTTCAATAAAAAGCCAAAAGTAGATATAATTAGTGAAAAATATCACATAGCAAAAAGATCAGATTCTCATTCAAAAAAGACAGTCAGTGAAGACAATTTGTCAAGATGTAATAGTACTTCTATTTACATTTCAAATGGGAAGTTTAAAATGAATGTTACAATGCTAGAAAAATATTTTAGAAAAAGCATCAAGGCCCCTTATCAACTAATTTCAAATAATTTCACCTTTCTGCCATCTTGATATACCTTGCCATCCTTTCTTTTGCCAGTTTGGTGCCACCTGGAACATATAACATAATTCTCATTTTAATGGGCTTCTCTCAGAGTATAATGTTTTCATTGGAATAGCTAACGCCTACAGATAAGGCTTGAGTCAGTAATGTAGTCAATTCTGAATATAAAATAGACAAAGGAGGTTTGATGTAAGTTGGGAAATACTAATCAAGCCCCATGAATCAAGTATTAAACACCACCATGACTTTTAAACATATCAACACAAAGCACAAAATTACTGGTTTACAGGACTCAAGCGATGACTGCGTGACTTTGGAGGAGGTTTGGTTATGCGAGATTAGGAGGAAAAAATGCAGTTGTTGAAACTAAAATGTACCATGAAGACAATATTTTTTTAAAGAATCACTAACTTATCTTTGCCAGAGTGGATCCCAAGTCAAATGTGTGCTTAGAGCTTTACAGAAGCAGATCTTGATGACAAGAAGACAAAAAATAGCCTATGGTTTGCTCCAGATTTGTTGCCAACTCCTCCTTTTCTACTGAAGGGAAAGTCACACATGTCCTTAGGGGAGGATTCAAATTTTTCTCTGATGTTGTTGGGCTGCGAAGAAAAACGAGTATTGAGACACTATGTTCCTAACTTCTGGAAATGCCACGTGTACTTGAGATACACAGTTTGTGTTTGTAAGTGTTGTCACATGGATGGTGCCTCTCATCTGCACACCACAAAACCAGAACAGCTCTTGCCACCAAGGACTGCTGTTTGAAAAGAGAATGTAATTCAACACAAGGTATCAAAATCTGAAAACACAGAGGATTTGAGAGAGTTCAGTTTCCCACATCTTTCTGGCTGTAATGATTTACACAGTCTTAAAAGTTTCAATGACTGACCAACACAATAACTGGGAGTGGAGTTTTGGAGTCACCAGGTATATTTCAACATATGTTTTGCTTTATACTTAAATAAATGGAAACAAGTTTTTTTTTTTCCACAATTTCCAGCAATTACCATTCTTAACAGCTGTGTTGTTAGAACCTGCAGCTGCTTACTAAAATTAAATTCTTGGCAGTCACATTGTTAGCATGATTAAGAAATCAAGAAAAATCCAAAAGTATTGCAACCCACTGCAGAGTATTTCAAGGTTCTCACCTTTGAGGTAAAACAAATTGTAGGTTAAGATGTTTGCAGGCAGTATTGAAGCTGATTAATGCTAGTGATGGAAGAAACACAAAGAAGCATCAATTTTGCAAAGTTAAATGTGAAATAACTGTTCCTTCTTGTTATTTTACACCTACAACTGCCAAAAAAGCACCCAACCCAAAACAAAGGAGAAACAACCTAAAGATATATGAGTTGGGCCAATAAGTAATGAAAGCATAAAGGGAAGGAAGGAAGGAAGGAAGGAAGGAAGGAAGGAAGGAAGGAAGGAAGGAAGGAAGGAAGGAAGGAAGGAAGGAAGGAAGGAAGGAAGGAAGGCAGGAAGGAAGGAAGGAAGGAAGGAAGGAAGGAAGGAAGGAAGGAAGGAAGGAAGGAAGGGAGGGAGGGAGGGAGGGAGGGAGGGAGAGAGGGAGGAAGGGAGGAAGGGAGGAAGGAAGGAAGGAAGGGAGGAAGGAAGGATGAGAGGAAGGGAGGAAGGGAGGGAGAAAAAACTGTGGAAAACCAATATCAATGCAATGGTATTTGCTACACAAAAATTTGGGGAGGTCTTTCTTATGTGGGCATGAGAATTAGTCTCAAGCTGAAGTATGAGAAAAGATCTTGGAGCAAACCCAAACTGTTTGGACAAGACTTTTCTGAAGGAATTAAAGTATGACATTGCTAAAATGTTAACTGTGATATGTAATCAGTGCCAAAGGATGGAGGGTGACAAACATACCATCAGATTTTAAAATGAACTTTTGGAGGTATCCTGTGACTGACAGGATATTTTGAGTTTTGAAGTGGGAAAAAACAGTATCAGTATAAAATAATTGAATATGTATACATGGGTAAATATGATATACTTTAGAAGAGACAACAGAACATTTGGAGCAGGGTTATGTTCACAAATCTGTTAAAGTTTTGTGAAGGAGTCCATAAAAGTGTGAATAAGGTCATTCAGGGAGTATACAAGTGCATATAACTAATTTCCAACAAGGTGCCCAAATTCTATTTGAGAAGCTACACAGGCATGGGAAAGGAAGAGTCTCAAAGATTCTCCCACTGGTGGGAAAGCAGATGACAAAGGGTAGACGTATATATAGCAAATTGCTATCATTGTGGGCAGCTACCAACAGGATCGTGAAGAGATTCATTCTGGAGCCTACACTGTTAAGCGTACTCCTTAACACCCAGGAAGAAAGGGGATGATATAGTGTCATGACAGTTTACTGATAAAAGAAAATAATTCAGGATAATAAAAATTCAAACTGTGTATAAGTTTTTCTTGATGATCTTATAATTCTGGCTGACTGGCAATAAAATGACAGATGAATTCAGTGCTGAAAATGTGGAAGATGAAACAAATAGTGAAAAAAGCCCTAAATAAATATACATAATAACTGGTTGCAAATTATCTTTTACCAATTTGGAGGAAGAGCTAGGAGTTTTTTTAGAGAGTTCTCTGAAAACGCCAGCTAAGTGATAATCAAAACTATAAAAAGAAAGTTATGAATTATTAGGCAAGGAATGGTGAATGAAGCAGAAAACTTCATGCTACCTCTGTATATGTCCCTGATGCAGACACCTCACGAGAACTTTATGATCTATCAAAACATCTGAATGAAGGCACATAGTGCAACTGGAAGGATGAGTAGGAAGGCTCACCAGAAATGTCCACAGAATAGATTGGGGTCCTTCAATTTGCAAAAGAGCTTTTAAATGAAGAACATTTCTCTGTTTCTCATGATACATGTGTTAAGAGACACCTAATGAAATCAAAAGGCAAAAAACTTCAAAAAACCAAGACAAGGAATATTTTCACATTATAAATCAGATCAACTAAATCTCTCTCAAAAAGAAAAATCTATTAATGACCAAAACAAATAATGTGGACCTGCAATTTTGTGAGTTTTCAAAATGCCCTTTCACTAGTTGTCAGTTTTGAACTAGAGTCATTGTTTTTTAGCACTATCCAGCATGAGCAAGGGCTTGAAACCTTTCCACTAAGCATGCTAAGGTGTCACAGGAGCACAGATGACTTTACCGTAATGCACTAAGATGTTACATCCTACAGAAAAGAAAAAAAAATACTCAAAGGAGCAAATAAATGCAAAGAATGACAAATACTGATTTGTGCTGCAATACATTTGTTTAAGAAAAAAAGACACTTTGTGAAATGGTAGAAGTCAAAGCTAATATCAGATGAGGAGCTCCAAAACCTGTAATACTCTCCAGAAAGGGAGATCAAAGGAAACTATAGGCATATGCAGTGAGCATCTTTTCAGACGTACCTTGACATGGGTCAGCCACATGAAATATCTCAAACCTGCTATATCGACTATTTTATAATCAATATATGCTTGATTTATACCTTGCAAGTTAAAGTCACTGAAGCATTAAGCTTTATCACCACAAGAATGAATCTTTGGAGATAAGAAAACTGCATTATGTTTCATCTATCCTTTTCCCTGACAGAACAACTGACCCTGGTACCAGTACTCTATTCTCCTCAGCCTTTGATAAGTCAGTAGAAGTTGTCCTGGGATTTTCAGGTTACTGGTCTGATAGAAAGGATATCAGTGACTCCACTGCGGCACATTCTGGATGTACCTTGTTTTACATTTATAACTACAATGTTTGTGGAACAGGCAATCTAACAACATTTAGATCACCTTCTCATTTACAAATCTCAGTTCAACTGTAGTCTGTGGTATCTCAAGGAGCAGCCCCTTTCTTAATTGTTCCCTCTCTTAAATGCTCCCTCTAATAAGATATCAAAAAGCTTTTGTCTTCCTCTAATAACCATTGTTTACAACAGTGAATAACTAGCAACAAGATAGCTGTTTTGCATTCCTAAACCAAACATTTGTTTATATACAGAGAAAAAAACTGTGACGGTGTATGTGTGGATCAACACAGCACTTGGAGACATCTGCCACAGCAATATGTTTTACCAAAGACCAACTAAGACCACTTAAGTTAGCCATCAAGGCTAACTGTAAGACATAGTTTCCTGGTGTTGAAAACTCATAGCTAATTTAGGATATGACTTTTGAGAACTGACTGCTGTGAATAGCTAAAGAAAATGATTGCTATCACTTGGGAATGTACACTGTTAATGACTGCCAAGCTAGCAAAGTTTTGTTGCGAAGTGCTAACCTACTCTGGTTTACCGGCCTTCTACACACATGTGATGCCTCCAGAGTTTCCAGATATCTCAATTAGCACCACAATGTTGTTTCTTCTAGCAACATTGCCAACTCAGTGCTCCTCTATTTCTTTCCTATAACTGAGCAAACATTTGACAATATCCATTGTTGCTCAAATGTTTCAAGGGACCCCATTACTCACCATCTTCCTACTTGACAAGTGACAATTCATTTCTATTGTTCAGTTGTTCCCAGTTTCTGCCTCAAAGTGGGACTGTTCCTTTCAACCAAGCTGTTCCACACTGTGAATGTGTACCTTAATTCAGCCCTAACTGCTCTGAAATATTTCCCTCACAGGGGTTTATTTTAGCTTAACACCCAGGAAGAAAAAAACCCCTAAAAGGGTATGTTGTGGAACTGCATTTTCTATTTTTTTTTTTTTTTGTAGTAATCTGGCAGAATCTCTTAGAAATGCTGGATAACTTACAGCAAAACCTCTTAAACTTCAGGTTTTATTTGTCCATGTTTTCATCATCCAATGTTCTTGCTCAAATCTGAATACTTTTTCAAGTGCACAATTTTCTTTTCCATCCCTTCTGCTATGTTCCTGGTGATGTTTGGTTTTGTTTTGCACTGCCAACCTTAAGACTGAAAAGGCAGCAGAAGGCTATGAATGTGTACCTTAATTCAGCCCTAACTGCTCTGAAATATTTCCCTCACAGGGGTTTATTTTAGCTTAACACCCAGGAAGAAAAAAACCCCTAAAAGGGTATGTTGTGGAACTGCATTTTCTATTTTTTTTTTTTTTTTGTAGTAATCTGGCAGAATCTCTTAGAAATGCTGGATAACTTACAGCAAAACCTCTTAAACTTCAGGTTTTATTTGTCCATGTTTTCATCATCCAATGTTCTTGCTCAAATCTGAATACTTTTTCAAGTGCACAATTTTCTTTTCCATCCCTTCTGCTATGTTCCTGGTGATGTTTGGTTTTGTTTTGCACTGCCAACCTTAAGACTGAAAAGGCAGCAGAAGGCTATGTTTTTCATAGATCACTAACAGTGACCTGAAGTTTGATGTGTGGGCTAAAAATGAAATTTGTTTTATCACCAGATTGCATTGGAAAGTCCCTCCCTGAGCCTGCTATACTGTCTGTCTGATTTCTTCTGGTAGTTATAAGCCATTCCTCTGCATTCAAAATGTCAGTCCATGCAGGAAACATTTCAATATTCCCAGCCAGAAAATGTCACTCCAAGCTGGATTTCTTTGTGAAATTATGTAAACAAAAGACCGTCATAGCTGGCAAAATTGAAAATTCTGTGAAGTTAAACATGTCTCAGAGGCACATTTCCTGCCTTCTGGCACTGATCCTAAGGAGCACAAGGACTCTGTGCCTATCTTCTAATAGTGTATGCTAAAATTAGTCTATAGTAATAGTAGCAGGGAGAGGTGTGTTGGTGATAAGGTTAATTTTTTTTGAACAATGTGTTTCATTAAGATGTAAATATGTCAAGTGAAGGAAGAAAAAGAAATAATCATCCTGGAAGAAAAAGATCCTTTCTCTCCATCACACAGTCTGCAGGGAGCATCCCTGCAGCCAGGTTCTCTTCATATAGAAATAAATGTCCCTTTAGGCAAGTAAAACTCAGCCATAGTGAAGAGGAAGCCTTCAGGAAGCAAAATGAACTACGTTATATTAAAACACAAAGGAATTAACAAAATGGTTGGATATTTCCTTTATAATTACCTTTCATAAACATATGTGAAGAATAAACCCCACCTTGAAACTTATGCAGTTGGATGAGTTAATATGAGTAACTGATTTGCTTAATGATCTTTGTGGTTTTAGTGATGAGTGCTCCTTTGAATCTTAACTGGAGCAGCAAGATGGGGCACTCAGGAGGTTAGTGCCTTCTGAAGAAATCACCTATCTGGAAGGAGATTAATTAAGAGGTTGCCTTCAAGACTCTGGTGTGGCAAAGGTCTGTGGGAAAAGGTCTAAATTTACTGGTCTATTTCGAAAATAATGGACAAACTTTGGGTTACAAATGCCCAGAAACCACAAATTTCAAAGCTGACTATAAGCTGAGAAAAACTGCTTTGAATTTAACTAGACAATGTTAGTTCAGCCACCAAAGGGAAAATGTAGCTGTGAAATGCAGGGTGTAGGGCTGGGGGGAGAATAATAGCAGGGAAAGGTGAGAAAGAGATTATCTCCTATAGATAAGAGAGTGAGACAGGTTATTTATCACCAGTGGTAAATAGAAGGGCTGTCAAGAGCAGAGAGGAAGATTACAAAGTGCCTTAAGACTAATATTCCTCTCCAGTCTGGGATTTTTAGTATCTTGTGCAGTTGAAGCTTTCCTATGCTTGGTTTTTTTGGAGGTATTTTCTAGCTCTCCCTTAGAGGAGTGATTTTTTCATAAAAAATTGGTAATTCCCTGTTTTGTATGCTTTATGAGCTCCTTGTAAGAGTTAATTCTGGTGGGTGGCAATGACATCGATTTGTCCACACTTCTCACATTTGGTAGCTTGCTGGAGCACATCATGTTATGGCATGTGTGTGTTAGACCCATATGTAGGATTTTTGTAGTTGTTATAGGCAATAATGTAGCTGAGGATAATGCCCCTCTACCTGTCACCTGCCAGACTTCACAAGGCACTGCCTTTTCCTCCCTAAACAATCTTTTGGCAAGGAGAAAATAGGGGAATACAACAGGATACATGGGACCTTAAAAAAAAAAAAAAAAGATTGAGATATTCTTTAATAAAAATAAGTTGGGAAGTGAAACTCAACTCTATTTCTATACTCTAGTCTGCATAGATAAATAACTTGTACGGGGAAGAAACAATCTTGGGTTTGTATACATAAGGATAGGCTTTGCACTAACTGTAACTGCTCAAGAGTAGAGTCCTGGGGCTAAAGTAGTTGATGAAAACATCAACTCAGTGCTCCTCAGCACTAAACAGTGCAAATGAGATGGAACGTTGGGAAGAAAGGAACAGGGGAAAGAGCAAAAAGAGCATCTTAAACCTGTATAAAGCCAGAAACATCTTGAATACTATGTGCAGTCCTGTTCTGTGCATCTCAGAATGTGTACAGTACAGTCATAAATGGTACCAAGAAGGGCAGCAATGATGATATAGAAAAAAATAGTGAAATACTCAACAATGACTAGCATGGAAAGAGAGACAATGAAGGAGGATAAGACAGTCATGAGTGACAGAGAGGCAGGCAATAAGGAACAGTTAGTTATTGTCTTCTTCTCAACCAGAACTGATGTGTTTGAAATATAATTAATATTTGGCAAGTTCAAAAGGAACAAGAAACATATTTCTGATACTTATTGATACTGCACGGTTATGTGTGCTGGAGATGCTGTTAGTTAACCTGGGTTCAAAGAGGCTTTGAAGAATTTGTGGATGAAAAATATCTTAAAGACAAGAATGTCACATAATATATGAGGTTCAGGAACAGCTTGGGCTTCAGACATCAAGAAATCAGAAGACCGTCCCTGTGTACTGGACTAAATTAGACTTCTGTCTCATTCAGTAAATCCATTTTTTCTGTCAAGTTCTCCCTTATTCAGTCAGGATGCCCACTGAATTATGTCAGGGGCCTCACCAAGTGCTTTGATTTCTTTGTACAGTCATACAGCAAACTGATGATGGCACGTCTAGGTATTTCCCTAGCAAAGGCATCATGAATATCTGTTAGGTGATATTATAGGAATTGCTTTGAAGATAACAAAACAATATTGGGGTACTCAATCCTAGTTACTTTGATCTCTTCACCAGCTACAATTCTCATCTGTTTACACCAGAATCTGAGTATAAATTAAGAAATTTTAATTTTGGTCAACTTTCTCTCCTTTTCTATAACAAGAAGACTCTTACAGGGAAAATAAATGTTTTTCTCTTGTAAATTTACAGTGAGTCTCAAAAAAAGTAAATATTTTATGTGAAGTCCCTGCTCTGAAGTCACATGATTCCTTAAGAACCTCTGCTTTTATTTAATAAAAAATAAGTTTCTTGAAGCTTGAAATATGTGCCACATAATAAATAAAAAGAACCTAGTGAAAAATACCCATGACTTTCATTTTTAGAACTGGATGGCAAGGAACAAAGAAATTGTGAAGGTCATGGTTTATAGTACTGAATAAAATGTCCTTGATCCACAACACATTGATATTACTGGCAGAAGCATTTTTTCCCATTTAATGAAAATTCTCAACTATGACAACAAAAAAAATCAACAAGAGTAGAAAAAAAAAGGGTATTTGGCAATGAGTTATATCAGTGCTCCTTCCATTACATAAAATTCCTTACATGACACTGAAGAAAACATACAGTGGGGACATAGTAATAATACTTATGTAGGTCTTACGAGGCACTATATAAAATACGATGTCATGGTTTAACCCCGGTGGGCAATCAAGCAGGACACAGCTGCTTGTTCACACTCCCCCTGCCCCTGGTGGGATGGGGGAGAGAACTGGAAGGACAAAAGTAAGAAAACTCGTGGGTTGAGATAAGAACAGTTTAATAATTGAAAAATAACAATAACCATAATAATGATAATAATAATAATGAAAAGGAAAACAACGAAAGAGAGAGGAACAAAACCCAGGAAAAACAAGTGGTGCAACTGCTCACCACCTGCTGACTCATGCCCAGCCAATCCCTGAGCAGTGGTCACTGCCCCTTAGCCAACTCCCCCCAGCTTATATACTGTGCATGACACCATATGGTATAATGACCCCTTTGGTCAGTTTGGGTCAGCTGTCCTGGCTGTGCACCTTCCCAGCTTCTTGTGCACCTCCTCACTAGCAGAGCATGGGAAGCTGAAAAGTCCTTGACTTAGTATAAGCACTCCTTAGCAACAACTAAAACATCAGTGTGTTATCACATTATTCTCATGCTAAATCCAAACCACAGCACTATGCCAGCTACTAGAAAGAAAATTAACTCTATCCCAGCCAAAACTGGGACAATGGTCTTTTCATTGTCACTTGGCCAGAACTGCAATGTCCATATACACCAAGGTAATCTAGTGTCCCTTCACATGCCTCAAGGCTTAATAGAATATTTTTAACATGCAGATTGCATTGCATTTTGTGATATGCCATATAGAAATGCATAACATGCAATATGGAAGTACATCAAATACATAACTTTACACTGGGCTGTATTCACATCAATAAAGCATTTTGCCTTTAATTTCATATCATCAAAGATAGAGAAACAAAATGCTATGAGACTTTTGTAGTAGAAATATGTCAGCTTTTGCTCCCCTTCATGGCCTGCAAGCAAAATGATACCTACAGCATGTTTAAGCAAACATGGATTTTGGCAAAAGCATCACACCTGCTCACAAGACTGCTGAATTAGTCAGTTGCAAGATCTCGCTCAGAGTTGTACAGCATGGAGTAAAAAGTCTGTAGAACCAGAATTATGGTTTGGGCATCTGCCTAAAAATTTGAATAAGTAATGCATTTTGCCTCCCAGACTACTCATTATATAAAGCGTCTTCCCCATTGTTTGCTTCCGTGTTTCACTCTGCAGAATTATATTGTACAACATCAGAAGAAAACATAACAGTATCCACTTGGTCAAAAAACTGGATCCAAAGAGTATTTATTAATAGTCTGTTCCAAAGTCCTATCTGATAAATTTCAAAATTAGAGGGAATGTTTATACATGAGGCAAACTAAAAAGGGGAACTGGGACATAGACTGCATAAACGTTTTGTTGAAAAGAATAGTTCCAACTGCCTTCGAATCCAGACTTTTCTATGTTTTTAACGCCAAGTGGACAGAAGGAGGATAGGCTATGCCTGCAGATTCTCCAAAGGTAGCCTTTTTTGCAGTGGTACAAACAGACATGGGATAGGAAAAAAAATCATGTCTGCTGTGGAAGGATCCTTAGAGACAGCTAAAACAGAAAAGGGAGTGAAGGATGCAAGAACCTACTGACCTGAGAAGGAAAGGAGCATACTGAGACCTACGTGACATTTGTGGGAATTTTTCAAAATAAAGGAAGTGGAAAAGGGGCACAAAGAGAGCTGTGAGATGGAGCTCCTGGTGCTTATCAGTCTGCTCAGACCCCAGCAACTATGAAGTATGAGGTGCACCAAGTGCTAAAATGCTGTTAGCAGTAGCACCGATACAACCATTGCACTGATTTGGCAGCTCTAGCTTTGAGGTAGAGATTTTGATGGTCATCTGTTCAAGTATTCAGTGACTTTCACTGTTTCATATTGGGCAGTCAAGATTGTGGATGCAGAAAACAAGTTAGCCATTCTGGCGAAACTAATTAAAGAGTTGCAAGCCTCTTGATGATTGCATTCATTTTTGATTTGGCAACAGCTGGAGAAAGTTTATGTATCACAAATGTTTGTTACACACTAATTCACTAATCATTATTGAGCTGGGAAGATTGCCAATAAAAGAAAAAGCAGTCATTTCAACAGCTGAAAATAGACTTAAGTAGTTCATGCCCCATTTTTTTTTTTTTTACTGCAGTGTTGATTGTCATACCGCTATGCTGGTTTTGTAAATGGCCTGATCAAAGAAATACAGTCAAGTATGTCTTCCAGGGTGAACTCCCTGGAAATTTCATTAATCTTAAACATGTCCAACTGGTTAAGCAAGTAGTAACTCTTATTCTAGGAAAACTTAGATCAGGCAGTTTTCTTGGTATTTTGTCTACACATTATTTTTACCTTGGTGCCTTGTCCTCCTTTTTCCTAAAAAAAGAAAGAGGACAGGGATCAAACTATGTGATTACCAGTTGCAACATTCAGTGGCATGACTAAAAACGAAGAAGTTTATTTTTGGAAAAACAAAATAAAATAATCCATAAAAATGATGTGGAGCATTTCCAGCCCTGATATTGCTTGCTTGTAAAAGTCAAAGTGCCAGATGTTTGACTTGATGGCAAGAGGTTGAATTTCCCTAATAAAAAAAAAAAAAAACCAAACCAAAATCTCCTGCTCCTGTAACAGCTGAATGGAGTTGTCTGAACCTCCATATTGTATTCTGAGAAGGAAACTGTTTAACACAAAATAAGATTTTAAATCAAATAACACAAAAGTAACTTTGCCCCAGTTTGAATCTTAAAAGGCAGCAAATTACAGACCCAAATCTCTTCCCAAAGAACATCCACTTTGGAAAAAGTAGTGGTAAGCAAAGTAAGGATTGAGTCTCTCATCTGCTCCTCTTTCTGGCTAGTTTTCCTGCTGTAACATCCCAGGAGAAGTACGTTTTTCAAGGACGCAGGAGAGCAGATGGTTAAGCCAGGCCAGTACCTCACATAAAGGGGAGTTTTCTAGCTGCAGAAAACCACCAAAGACTGGGGACTTGAGATGTGACTTGTGAAAAATTCAGATTGTCAATAAGACATTCATTAGAACTTAATAAGATCCTGCAGTCAGCAACTGACTGGGGATCAATGCAAGGATTCAGGGTGGAAAAATATTATGGCCAGATCAAGAGACTATTGATAGCTGCATTTGGAATAGCTGGGAAGGGGAATTATATGTGCATTAGCCTAGAGAAGACATAGTCTTATCAAATGCAACCATTGTAAAATATTTACTTGCTTTTTGTCCTCTTCTCACCCTAAACAGTTATGTCTTCTTTGCTTCAGCTATCAGAAAAACTCTAGACAAGACTGAAAGCAAAAACTAATTTCTGTAGGATCAACAGGGCCCAAACAGAATAATGAATGACTTGTACTTGCATCAGACAGGAAAATTAAAGAAAGAAAGGACAGTTTCTTTATAACTCCCAAGAACAACCACGGAAGGAATGGTGAAGTGTATCTTTGCTATAAAAGCCCAGGGAGTTCCAAACTTACAGAAAAGCAAAGGTTAGTACTGTGGGTTTTAGTGTAACTTCCATAGTGGGTTTGTTTTTTTTTTTTTTTTTCTGAAGAACTACATTAATTCCCGCTTTATGTGGTGTGAACTTTTTTTTTTTTTTTTGTAATACATACAGATAATACAACTATAATAGGGCTAAAGGCCGCAAATGTCACAGTTAGCAAATGGTAACATCAGTATTATTTACAAGATATCACAGCATAAGTATGCATTTATTTACTGGATCCTGACTATTGGCTGATATTGACAGTAATTAATTAACCAGCCATAAAGTTTGCAATAAAGAGATCAGTACAAAAGAAAATATTTCCATGACCATTTCATATACATGTATTTATGTCACAACAGACATAAATCAATACAGAAAAGATTTCTGCATTAACAGGCCAGATTTTTGTCTTTTGGAGTTAAGATCCCCCCTTATGGATATCTAACTTAACAGCAACCTGAGAGAACATCAAAGCCCTGCTTTGAGTAGGAGGCTGGAGAGGTTACCTCCTGACATCCTAAAATATTTGTGTTTCTGTGATTCTAACTGCCCTACATATATACACATTTTCAGAAAATCACAGTCACATCATGAACATTACAAGATACCCTTAAAGACGTTGGGTTTTAGAGTTGTGATATTGCTTTGCTGATGCATTCAACCAAAATTTAAGGAGAGCCCTGGGGCCTTCAAGTAGGTCAGAATACTTGATTCTCTTCCCAACACCCTCCTTCTGTGTCATTCTGAAGTACAGCTACTTGGATCCTATCTTATATCTTTGATTTTTCTGAATAATAAACATAACTTTGAAAAACACCTTCTATAGAAAAGTTTCATGCTGTTGTACATAATGTTTCATCCCTCCCCAAATGATCAATTCTAGTTCATTTGAAATAATTAATTCCAAATAATTAAGATGACTGTGACTGCTACAGCCATGAGTATTTGAAAAGTCTATGCACAGTTAATGAATCCCAGTACAAGATAATGGGATCTTTCCCATATATCATCACAAAATAAGCTTCACTTTACTTGTATTGAGGCAATCTGGGATGGCAGTGATGCTGGACTGAGTATAGAAAGTCATTAGTTTCCTATGTAAGCAAAAGCCCTCTTGGACAAAGAAGATGGCCAAATTCTCCAGCCTCAGTCTGTAGCCACTGGTGGCTTTTGTCTGTCTGCTAATCTGAAGAAACTTTTGGAGCAGCTTTTCCACTCTTATTTATAAGGCTTCTCAACTTTCTCTCTAAAATGAACCAATGCCCTGAGACTTACTAATAAAGCACGTATTCTAGTTTAGTGGTTCTTCTCTCAACTCTTTGCACCATTTTATCAACATCCTTCAAAACTGGGATTACTGTAAACCCCAGTACCAGACTAAAACAAATATTTCAGCAGG
>NW_009260763.1:2579600-2649184 GCF_000687185.1 Egretta garzetta
GAGGCATATACGGTTCTTGTTCATCCTCCCTGGCATTTCCCTGCAAAACAGCTACCCAAGATTAGACTAGTTAAATTTTCAAGTAATTTAATACTTTATTTTTACAAATTCTTTAATCCAAGTCTGGTTTTATGTAAGTCTATGTGGCTACATGCTAAATTTGATGTTATTGCTCTGTTCATCCATAACTTTTGAGCCCCATGCACTTTACAGGCTTAGATCACCAGAAATGTATTGATTTAGGAAGGTGTTGTTTCTCACCCTTCCTCCGTCTCAGATCAGTTAGCCCTCCAAAGCAGGATGAGAGAGTCCAGCTGCTAACTTACCTGGAACAGACCCGCAACTCTTCTCCTGGTCAACCTACACTCCGTGTCTCCTAACCACAAAGCAGCACTGTCTGAGGACCTTGCTTACCACAGCTGACCACAGCTGTTAAAGTCTTGTTGGATAACAGTACCCCTACTTCATACAGCCTGCCCTCACCAGGAAGGCAAATCACCTCACAGGAAGGAAGATACTACTGAACCACCTCCCAGGTACAAGTGTTGCCCTAGCAGAGAAGAGGGACCATAGATGTGGGAGAAAGAGAGGATGTCTGGAAAAACATGGATAACCTCAGGGTGGTGATAGCAGAAAATGATTTGGAGATGGAAATGCATGAACTGATGCTGGCTTCGAGGAAGGAGATATGGCACATGGAGCCCTACAGTTGTTAGAAGTCGTCCTTGTGCTGTATACCATTGTGGGAATGACTAACAGGTGCCTTGGAGAGAGAGGGGTGGAAAGGAGGAGATGGAGCTACCACCTGCAGTTACTTCACCAGGTAAGAAAAGTATCAAAACAGATCTGAAAACAGTCAGTTTATTTTTGACATGCTGAAGTGGTCTTATCCTTTTACATGAAATTTTCACAATAATGCATAGCTCTATCTATTAGGTGCAGATCTTTTCCCTAACAGTCATCGTAAAAGACAAAACCCCAAATAGCTATTTGAACTGATACTTTAGATCATGTTGACTTTTGGGATTGGAATTTTCAGTCAGCAATTTTTTAAAATGTGCTTCATGAAATGCTATACAAGTTAGCACGCTGGATTGAAGACATATTTCACCTCTGCTGTACATTTTTACAAATTACTTTTACTGCAAAACCATGTAGGTTTCATCTTTCTGGATTATGATGCAACAGAATGCACTTCTGAGGTGTTCAGTGCACAGATTAGTGGGTCACCATTCCTTAGTCTGTTTTATTCTTTCCTACATCATTTCCCAAATAAGTGGAAAGAAATGTACTCTCTTCATTCTGCTGACATTTAGAAATCTGATGTCACATTAGTTTTCACATATTTCCAAGTTCATTCATGCTGGGTGAACCTTTTATCTTTTAAAATGTTAGAAGCACAACATCGAGTGCATGAAGCCAAAGGAACAGAACTTCATAACTCCTAAATTGATGGTATTTAAAAGTTTCACAGTAACGTGCCAAGATACTTCCCAAATTTGCGTAGTAGTTTTCAATTACAACTGTTGAATCCAATTTTCACCTCACATATGAGGAAATTTGATACAGTAGGATAGAACGAAGTCTCAAGAGGCAGAAGAATACATCAGGTTTTTTTCGTCCAGAAATCAGAACAGAAAAAGATGTAAATTAATTTATCTATATTAATCCAATGATATTTCCTTTTGCTCTAAAGAACCTTCTACTTTCCTTGAAAACATCACAAAATTTTCAAGTGGCTTTGAATACATGAAACAAGCTGAAGTATATAACATTTGAAAATTAAACAAAATATTTTTTTTCTGTAGGATCCTCCTTCCCCCATGTCCCCAGTCCCTTCAGAATAGCTGAGGAAAACAATCTTTCTTTTTGGCAACACTGTTATAAAGTCTATCAAAAGATATTTAATGCTCCCACTGAGTTAGGATTCAGCTTGCTTTCTCTTTCAAAGACCCTCCCCATGCGCTCTCGTTTCATGCTGGAACATGTTGTCAGCACTGACTTAAAAGTTTAAATTGCTGTTTGTGAATAATCAATGCCACCTCCAGCAACGGGGAGAAACTGCTATTAGTTAGAAGATACTCTTCCATGAACCCTCATCCCAGCTGCCTGCCTCTCTGCAACCACCTCGGCAGTAGCACATCCCACCCCTGCTCTACAGCAACCAGCTGCATGGGCTTGCCACTTTCCACTTCAGAAAGATAAACTGGCATGGTCAATTTTGTGGTGGAGGTGTTCATGACAGCTGTCTGGGCTCCTGGTAGCTAAGGTAGGGAGCAGGACAAGCCACCCTCCATGTGGGTTAAAGAAAAAAAGAATCATAGAGTCATAGAATGGTTTGAGTTGGAAAGAACCTTTAAAGGTCATCTAGTCCAACCCCCCTGCAATCAGCAGGGACATCTTCAACTAGATCAGGTTGCTCAGAGCCCCGTCCAGCCTGACCTTGGATTTTTCCAGCGTGAGGCATCTACAACATCTCTGGGCAACCTGTTGTAGCGTCTCACCACCCTCATCGTAAAAAAAGTCTTCCTTCTATCCATTCTGAATCTACCCTCTTTTAGTTTAAAACCATTACCCCTTGTCCTAGCTCTGCAGGCCCTACTGAAAAGTCTGTCCCCATCTTTCTTATGAATCCCCTTTAGGGATTGAAAGGCCAAAAGGAGCCTTTATCCTCTTCTGCAGCTCCCCAAAGAGCCTAATGCTGGTTTAATTGTTTTTAACATATGATCTGCCTCAAGCAGCAGAGGTCAAACCATCAAATGTAATGAAAAGGAGAACCTGCTGTCTCATTTATGTGACCTGAGAAAGGCAGCAAAACCAAAATTACATTTGACTGGGCAGAGGATAATAAGATCTGTGAGTTACAAATGGAGTGGGAATTCTCTATGCCCTGTCCTGATAAGGGCAATTAGAGAGGCATTATCACAATAAAACCAAGTGTTTTCCAATAATCAGGTGTACTTCTTGTGAATGTGCTGGTGCTGACAGATCACAGTCCAAAGAAGGCAGAGGCAGATAAGCTGGTGTCTAAGCATCATCTGAGTAAATATTTTCTTTAAAGAAAGAGAATTTGAACAAGAAAATACACCAGTTAAATGAGATAATTTAGAAAAATAATTAGCCACCAAGGACAAGAAAAAATGGACCAAACGTGGAAATAATGAACAATATGATGAAAAATAAACATAAATAAAAATAAAAGTCTTTGATTAAGAAGCACCTTTTACCATGACATTACCTACACTTCTGGAGTACTGTAGTGCGTAGAGTACCAAACACTTTGAACTACCTGAGAAACAGTTGCTTCCTGGTTAGAAAGTGCTCTTTCTGCATTCTTTTTCAGTTTGAAAGAGTTTGCTAAAACTTCTGTTTTCACAGCACCTTGAAGAGAGGGGTGGAACTCATCTTTGAAAAATTATGGATGGAAAAATAAAATGGTTAAACTGTTGATAATGCCTTTCCCAGGCGGTTTAGGGAAGCCATGAAAAGAGTGCAGCTAGCAGAGCATTTTTGGTATCAAGATACCAGAACTAGAGACATTTTTGCCATCTATGGCAGCTGTACAAAAATTGGCATATGATTTCTGACAAAACTAGTATGCTAGTAAGGGCAATACTAAATCATCTCTTTCATCAGGTACTCATAGCTTAAGACAAATTATGGCTTTTGGCACACTGTTCTCTAGACAGGGCACAAGACACCCATCTTCTCCAGAAGGAAAAATAAGGCCTTAGGGATCCACACACTGTTTACACAAGCTCTGTGGTTGCTTGCCTCCTTTTGCAAGATGATAGCTTTGCCATCTATGTGGTTTTCCATGGAAGTGGAATTACTTCTTTAGTTGTGCAGTCCTGTTTACAGCTCTTCTCCCGGCCTTCTTTTCAGAGAAACTGAGACCCTTCCATGATTAATTCCTCTTCCCCCTCAGCCCTCCAGCTCCTGGCATGAGAGAGGATAGGAGTAAAAACTCAGATCTCAGCTTCCCTCAATTTTCAGACTCAAGATCCATCTCTAAATGCTGTGCCATGAATATTCATGTGTCATACTCTTTGTGGTACTCAGGATATGCAGCCAAATCTGTTCTTTTGCATATTAATCACATAAGAACCATGTGTGTGGTGGAAGAACTAAGTGTAAGTTTGAAACAAGAAGGGCCTCTGAAGACAAGGCTGCTGCAGTTATTGAGAATGCAAAACAGAATAAAATAGGTCAGTCCTTTGCATAAAAACATACCTCTCCTACTCGAGGTGAAATAGTTCAATTCAAGTATTTCATGAAGCAATTTCTTTATTAATATTAGTCCTAATCAGCAAATAGGAATGGATTCAAGGACTACTGTACCAATGAACACTGAACACAACAACTTAACACAAAAGACAGAGATGGAAAGAAATTAAACAGAAAGGTGGATATTCAAAGGAAAATAAAAATAATAAAAAAGGATGATTTTCAAGTGGCTAGAAAGTCAAAAAGGAAGCTTCAGGAAACAGAATCCAACTCTTGTAAAGCGAAAAAACTCCCAACATTAAGAAGAGTAACAGGTGCGGATTCAAGCTGCAAGATCAATAGGAATTGGAAAGGCAGTGACTAAGGACATCAAGAGAAAACAAAATAGACTTCACATTTTCAGAAGCAGGAAGCCTTTCAGCAAATAAATTATTCAGATGGGCTATCAGGAAATAGAGTCGTTTCAGAGAAGCTAAAATCTAACCTGTGAAATCCTTGCTCCTCCTGAGTAGTTCCTTACACATTCAAAAGCCCTATTGATTTTAATTACTGGTTTCCTGAGGAACTCCAGTGGGAAGTACTGTATAAGGCGATTATCATCAGCTAGCCCTAATAATTTGTCTTCGTCAGTCCTTTGTGTTTAATAGAAGAGAATGACAGGAAAGACATTTGTGTAGAGAACACATAGTCATTGCTGGATTAAATATTTGTGTTTCTGAGATGTAACACTTCTGCACGCAAGTATTCCATCATTATGCAGTTAACATTCCTACTGGCTTTGCTAATCAGAAAATGAATGGGCGAACATAGGTGAGCATTATGTTAATCTCAGCAGGTCTTTTATCTGATTGATGTCTGAAGGAATAAACCTATCACATCAAGGCAAATGATCAACTCTGATCTTATTACTATGGAGCAGTTTACTGAGAGGCAGTTTATTGAGACGCGATTGATGTATGAATCAGATTTGAGGAAAATATTTAACGATATTTATTTAAAATTCAGATTTTATTGACACCAACATTAATCAAACTATTATCTGAAAATGTACTAAACCCAAGCTTTTATGTCAGGAGATAAATAATGGCAAAACTATGAAATATTTAATTATTAAATGTCGTCTCATTGTTACTGTTGTTCTTAACCCAATCCCAGATCAAACTATAGTCACATAGAACCAGTTCAGTGGGTCATGTGAAATGGGCAGTGGTCTCTTCTTCCAGTGTAGCTTGACATAAATAACTAGATTAGACAGGCACCATGCAAGTCTCGAGTCTCAGAATGTCTACACAAGAATATCCAATGCAAAGATGTAGAGGTATTTTTCAGAAATGTTCTCACCATGCTGAGATTTGAGAGTAAATGAATACAGATACCAACTTTTGTCTGAAAATTCTAGGCTCATGCTGTGATTTAACTAGCTTTCTTCCTGCAAGAAGAAAATTCTGAGAATCAGAGAGAGACAGAGTCCCTAACTGGGTCTGGCATAACCTTTAGGTAACATATTTTGGAAGTCCAACTTTAGATCCAACTTTGAAATTAGATCAGGTTGTTCAGGGCAGAAATCCGGTCTACACAAATATTTTTTGAGGCAGCAGTTCGTTCATGACAAGAAGATATTCTGCATCTTTGGAAATGTCTTTCTTTCATAAATGCCCTCAACTGCTAGGAGAGAACACTGTCAGTCCAAAAGAGACAAAAATTGGGTAATGAGTAATAATCATTCCATATTTCTGAAGTGTAGGATGCAGTCTTGCTGAGTGCAATGTGGCATTTCAGGATATTACCTCACTTTAAACAAACTCCGTCTGGACTCTTAACGACATGTCCAGAAGGTTCATTCTGTAGCTACTGGAGATGAATGGTCTCTTTAATATTCTTTTTATATCTTAATTTGTTTTATATGTGTCTTTCTACAAGTTTTATATGTGCAATTAGAGATGTGATTTCCCCCTACTCCACACAGGCAAAGAACACCCCATAGACACAGGCATGGGTCTTTGCAGTAGGCACAGTGTGCAAGTGTTGTGTTGACTTAGTTCAAGTACCGGAGGCACATTTGAATGAAAAGACAGAAGGATCCTAGTGAGCAGCAGACACTAAAGTAGACATGAATATATCCACAGTTGTCTTCCTCTAAATTTACAATCATTGCCTGGATCCCACTTTGATTCGAAGATATATCCTTTTAAACACAGTATCAGTAAAATAAAAGGGATAGATAGCCTCTAAACATGAAATGTTTTATAATGAAAAATAACATCTGCAAATTACTACAAACCTCTTGTGGTACAATAGAAAGGCTTGATTTGAGATCCTTTCTGGCTCCCTTTATTGCTTTTTTGTCATCTGTATAATTACCAGTTTCTTAATGCATGCAATCAGCATTTCTTGCTGTCGGTGAATTATGCCTCACATTATTGTACTGATCATGTTACTGCTGCCGCTGTATTGACCAGACTTGATAGAGAAACAACCTTATTTCAGAAAGAGGTCCAACCTATTGCTGATTTATGTGCAAGATTGAAGGCACTCTGGCTTTTGGGGCAACACCAAAGTTTGGATGACACTGTTCATTTTCAGTGACAGATTGTCCACAGAATGATTTTAATAAGGGGCAGTCAGCAAACAATTCAGTACGATGGTCGACAGTTTACATACAACAGACACTTTATATTATCACAAATGAGGTACCTTTCATTACATACTGCAAATCATCTGTTTCACCTTCTAATCAAAGGCCAACATCCTCAGCTACTATTAATGCACATAATTTCACTGAGTTTTACAGAACAACTGAATTAAAGCAAATCCAATTCAGAACTGAACTGCTGAAAGAATTTACATGAAAATGTCAGACTATTAAATATTACTGAAGTTCTCCAAAGATATTTCAGTAGCAACTTATAAGCGTCAAATTAAATTTAAGATTCAGCATGTTAAAATTGCTGAACTTAGAAGAAAAAGGGCTTTTTCTTTACACTGCATTAACAACTCTTCTGCTTTTTAATTGAAAATCAGTAAAACCCCAAGAAGGAAGTGCAATTCCCAAATTCTATATTCACTGCTATGAGGGAAGTCAGTGTTTACAGATTGTGCAAGGATGCAGTTCTTGACAATATGGTATGTCAAACAGAGCATAGTTGAATATAGAGAAAGAGAGATTCATAGAGTGATTCATATGTGATTTCATCTTGGTTGCTTAATAAGAAAATGCAGCATGATTTGGTCAGCTGGTCTTTGCATGATTTTTTAATTGAATTGACTATTCCCTGCACATTGCAGGGGGGATGAAGTAGATGACCTTTAAAGGTCTCTTCCAACCTAAACTATTCTATGAAATTTTAATTATATTCTTATAGTAGGAAAGAAATAACACATAACAAGTAAAGTGATAAATTAAACAGGCAAACAACTATATAAGAATGGGTGACCATGGGGACAGTAGCAAAGACCAGAGCTCTTTGCTCACTGTTTGATGGCCATTAAGGGAACTGCTTGGGCACAACCTTGAGAACTACCCTCAACTGTGTAACTGATAAGGAGTTGAAACATGATTATTGTGAACATTAGGGAATATTCCAGGGGACTTGTGTGGAATTTCTGATGACCTTCCAGAAGGGGCTTGTGGGATTGTGTAAAAATTATTATGGAATCTTTAGGGAAAGTGCCAAAGATGAGGAAAGGGAAGGCTGTAAGCCACAGGGCCTATAGCTCTATGTGCCTGTAATTGGCTAGTGGCCAGACCTGCACACATCCACTGGATTTGGCTGCTACTGTAAAATCTTTACAAAGAACAGTCTATTCTAATTGTAAGATCTCTTTCTGGAATGGTGGAAGAGAGAGCAGATGCAACATCTACCCATTTAAAAGGCAGGATATCTTTCCCTCCATATCTTGCACATACCTATGCTGAGTTCAACCTGCCATTTTATTTCTCAGTCAGTCAGTAACGCAACGCCCTTCTATGACTCCACAATAGGTTGTCATTTTTCATACCCAAGATAACTTCATGCATCTGTATATTTTACTGCACTGAGAAAGCTGACCATCAACTAGTCTTTAATTTGTTGTGGTTTTTATGAGTTACTTATCTATGTAGTGATCCTCTCTGTCACCCCAATAGCACTGTAGTTTCTTTCAGAATCTTTTTGAGTCAGTCCTCAGAGAACAGATGTCACCTGGATTTTGCTTGATCACATTGCCTGTGATTGCTCCAAACAACAGACAGATTTGTGAAGTGCTTTGTAAAGCTATATTGACTCTTCTCCAAAAAACTTATCCATGTTTCCTCATTACAGTCTTTTTTCCTTCCTTCCTTCCTTCCTTCCTTCCTTCCTTCCTTCCTTCCTTCCTTCCTTCCTTCCTTCCTTCCTTCCTTCCTTCCTTCCTTCCTTCCCTTCCTTCCTTCCTTCCTTCCTTCCTTCCTTCCTTCCTTCCTTCCTATCTCCCTCCTTCTCTCCCTCCTCTCCTTCCCTCTGTCCCTCCCTCCCTTTCCTTCTTTGAATCATCTTTTGGTGATTCTCAATTTATCCCTACATTCCTTGACGACTTGGACAGTCTTCTGTCATAGTTCATAGACTTTCTTATTCTCTAAATGCACTCTAATTATTTTTAATATCTTCACTTATTCCTCCAAACCCCTCTCCTGCAAAATCTTCCCTTGACTGAGATAAAGATGTTTAGTAGTATAAGCACCTTTGACTTTGGGAAATACTAGACCTTTTCTGAACTCAAATGCTGAGCCCTTTTAGACTTATTTTTTTAAAATTTCCTCTGGAAATTTAAATCTAGACAGAACTAACCATCCAGTCTGTATTTCCATAAAAATTAAACAATCAACTTGTGGTCAATTTGTCTAAACTTTCTTGCTTATGGTTAGAATATTATAGATAAATCAGTTATCTAATGCAAGTCTAAGACTGGGTCACATGTTCTTAGTTTATGGCTCAGTTAATGAAAAACTGAGGAATCTTGTTACATCCACGATGTTATACCTTAGTATTAGCAATAATGTGTATTGCCTAACAAGTGCTTTAGAAGTTAATATTTCTCATAATGATAAAATTTCTAATATCATTTCTCTCTGCAGGCAAATTAGCCTGTACTACAGCCAGATGTGATGGTAGGGTTCAATATCAGGTTGCTACTGCTTGCTACTGCAAGCGAGTTCTTTATTCTTTCTCCAATTATTCCAGTTCAAGGGGGTTCTGTTTTAACCATGGAAATGCTTCCAGTTTTGTACTGCCAAATAACGACAACAAAAGAGAATACTTTACCCACTGTTTCGTTCTTCGTGAGCAACACCCAGTTTATGGTTCAGTTTCAGTCATTGCTATCGAGTCCTGTACTGAGGTGTAAGCCCACCCCGTACTGAATTTCACCTTGTACACCCCTCCTGTTCTTCCATCCTCTTGCCTGTAGTCTTGCCATTACCTTACAAATACTTCATACACTGGTGTGTTTAACTGACCACTGCCTGTCTCATCTTTGATTAGGCACTAATTGCATTGCAGCTCAGTTATCATTGTTATCAACATTAGTTCTGTCTTCCTCACTGGTCTCTCATTTTCTGCTTAATGATATTGCTTCATCCACTGTCACCTTTAAATTACTCTTTGTTTTGGTGGGGGTTTTATGTCCCTTTTAAACTAAGCTCCGTGATGAGCCGCCATGTAGTCTGGCTCTGCCACGCTCCATTCTTCCTCAGTACTCCTTTGGCTGCAATCAGAGGCAACTGATGCAAAGAAGTTTAATGTAAATTTTAATGATTTAAGAAGCTTGAATGAAGTGCTTTTGAAATCTGGGTACTGACTAAGCTAAACAGACTGCAAAAAGATGATGGAGTGTTTTAGAGAAGTAAGGGGTCAATTTTAGCAATTATTTAAAATTGTGAAATTGTTTTACTGTTCCCAGGTTAGAAAAAGACTACTCCAGAAATAGAATACTAAAGTTTTGCCCATTTGTTCTTTATTGCGCAGGCTGGGAAAGCTGGGTAATGAAGATTAACATGGGACACATTATTCCATGTTAGCTGTGCCAATGACATTCTGTAATTAGGAGGTACTTGAATTAGGGACTAGACCAATCACCAGTAAATTTAACAGAAATGTTTCTATTTATTTTTAAAGAAATTTAGATTGGTCTGTAGTAGCCAGACTCTAGATTTTGCTGCAGTTCTTGGTGAAGTTAATGCTGCTATGAATACTGATTAAGGGGAATGGAAGCCAGTTTAAAACACATCTCAGCTAACCTTCTGTACAGCTCAGTGTACAGTTCTGTGGTCTCAAATATATGGATCTCTGAATAGGGTTATGCACAATATTAAGGATAGAGGGTTGCCTATTAGAGTTTCCTTAAAAATTACAGTAATCTTCTACAGGTTTTGACAATTGAGAAATGTACCGCTTCAACAGTAGAGGTTAAAATCTGAATATTCCTTTCAAATTTATTTCATTTTCTCTTGAAGAAATAGTTTAAAATGGTTCACTGTTTTTCTGCGGGATCAGACTGAAGAAAAATATGTGATATGAATGATGAGAGTCCTAGAGAAGCAAAGAGAGAGGAAAAAAAAACCCTTGAGAAATTATCTCTTTTCAGGTTCCCCGAGAATATTATTCTGAAGAGTAGAAGATTTACTCTTGAAGCCCATGTAGCAATTCTGCCAGAAGTCCAGTTCTCAGTTCCCATACTTATCTTGATTTTTCCTACACATACCAGAGGATGCTGTGAAGTGTTCTCTTCCTATAGAAGGGGAGTCCCTCAATAAAGAAACTTTTTTTATGTTTAAAATCTTCAGTCATTTTTTCAGTATGAGTTGTACTCAGTAGTGAGAGCTTTAGAAAGAAAACTTTGCTTTGAATTGGAAGTAAAATAAGGTCATTATAAGTTTCTGTCAGGAACTCAGCAGACACCTATTTATACCTTAACATAACTTTTGGGCTAACCCTTTACTGAAAACTCTTAAAAAGAAGCTGTGAGAATTCCAACCAGTAAATGGCACAGTTAATTATTTTAAACATATTTTAACCCAACGAGTTATAATCTTCATTAATTAGTTCTGAAAGGTTATTTTCCTTTCACGTGTTTTAGTTGTGAAGGGAAATTATGGCCTGTAAAATAAGCCTGACAAAAGAGAAAAGATATTTAAAAGAAAAGGTAAAAAATAAGAGAGGAAGAAATCTGATTCTTTGATTTGTGAAGGTATGTTTTGGGCCTAAAGGATGGTTTCTGAAGATGATAGCACAAGGCAAATGATATTTTTCTGCTACAAAACCAGGATTAAAGCTGAGAAAATTGTTTTAAAAAAATGCATTCCAACTGTGTTGCATAGCAAGTGGACATCAAAAAATTTACGGCTATAAGCTGCATATATAAATTATCTGATACTCATTTTAGAACAAGAAGCTGCACTATATAATGAAAAGATTCTTTATTGTGATCATGACAAATATATCGTGAGGTTTGTTGATATATTCAGAGCTAGAATCCTGATTTTTTACAGAAATATCTTGTGACAATCTGAGTCAGAAACTAAAGAAAAACGGTTTCCTCCAGGAAACCCCTTATGACCCTCTAGACTTGAAGGGGGAAGGGGGATAATATCAGGCTTGCCCATGACAAACTGTGAGATGACATGCCAAGGTTAGAGGGACGGGGTCCTAGCAAGGGCCCTCAGCCTATTGCTCTGAGATGTGCTGGCTACATTGGAGCACACTTGAAGTCTTACAGAGATGAGCCAGGGGCTTCTGAGGTAATAGGAGCCAACAGGGGAAACAACAGTGAAACATCTCAAAGGAATTAAGGGGCGTTCCTCTAAGAAGGTGGCATGGCCAACAGCCCAGCTGAAGTGCCTCTACACCAGTGCATGCAGCATGGGCAATAAACAGGAGGAGTTGGAAGTCATGGTACTGCTAGAAAGTTACGACCTAGTTGCCATTACTAAAACTTAGTGAGATGAATCCCATGACTGGGGTGTAGCTGTGGATGGCTACAGGCTGTTCAGGAGGGACAGGCAAGGAAGGAAGGGTTGCCATCTACATCAAGAAATGGATAGAATGTGAATAGTTGTCTCTGAAGAATAGCCAAAAGCAGGTTGAAAGCTTGTGAGTAAGGATTAGAGACTGAGGCAACAAAGGGAACCTTGTGGTTGGTGTCTACTACAGGCTGCCAGACCAAGGGGAGCCTATTGATGCCTTCTTACTCCAGCTACAGGAGGCATCATGCTTGCAGTCTCTTGTCTTGCTGGGGCACTTCAACCACTCCAACACCTCCTGGAAAGGTAACATGGTGAGCTACCGGCAATCCAGGAGGCTCCTGGAATGCATTCAGGATAACTTCTTAAGCCAGGTAATAGACAGCCTGACCAAAGGGGATACAATACTGCACCTGTTGGTCACCAGTGTAAGTGTGCTAATCAGTGGTGTCAGGATTGGAGGCAGACTGGGCTGCAGTGATCATGCACTGGTGGATTTTGCAGTCCTGAGAGGTGTGGGTCAGACAAAGAGTCAAGTCAGGATCTTGAATTTTAGGAAAGCAAAATTCCAGCTGTTCAAGGAATTAATCAATAGAACCCCCTGGGAAACTGCCCTCGGGGACAAGGGAGCAGAACAGAGCTGGCAGATCTTTAACGCTTTCCATAGAGTGCAAGAGCTCTCAATCCCCAAGTGTAAGAAATCAGGCAAAGAAGGGAAGACTGGCATGACTGAGTTGAGGCCTGCTGGTCAAACTAAGGAGAAAGAGGGAATTGCACAGGCAGTGGAAGCAGGGACAGGTATCCTGGGAAGAGTATAGGGATGCTGCCCAGTTGTGTAGGGATGAGATCAGGAAGGCCAAGGTGCAGCTGGAACTGAACTTGTCAAGGGTTGCAAAGAATAATAAAAGGGGCTTCTACAGGTATGTCAGCCAGAAGAGGAAGGTCAAAGAAAGCTTACCCCTCCTGATGAGGAAGACTGGCAAACTGGTAACAATGGATGAGGAGAAGGCTGAGGTACTCAACAACTTTTTTGCTTCAGTCTTCACTGGCAACCTCTCTTCCCACACCCCTTGAGTGGATGCACTGCAAGATGGGGACTGAGGGAGCAAAGTCCCTCCCACTGTAAAAGAAGATCAGGTTTGTGACCATCTGAGGAACCAAAACATACATAATTCTATGGGACCTGACAAGATGCATCGCAGAGTCCCAACGGAATTGGCTGATGTAGTTTCCAAGTGTCCTGGTTTCAGCTGGGATAGAGTTCATTTTCTTCACAGTAGCTAGCATAGTGCTGTGTTTTGGATTTGGTACTAGAAAAATGTTGATAACACACTGATGTTTCTAGTTGTTTATAAGTAGTGCTTAGACTACTCAAGGACTTTTTGAGTTTCTCCTGCTCAGCCAGGTGCATAACAAGCTGGGAGGGAACACAGCCAGGACAGCTGACCCCAACTGACCAAAGAGCTATTCCATACCATAGAACGTCATGCTCAGGGGGCAGTTAGTTGGTCAGAGAGGGGGAAGAGTGATCGCTGCTCAGGACGCACTGGGCATCAGTCGATGGGTGGTGAGCAATTGCATTGTGCATAATTCTTTTTGTATATTCTGTATATTCTCTTACCATTCTCATTATTACTATTATTATTCTTTTTCTCTTATTAAACTGTCTCTATCTCAGCCCACGGCTCTTACCTTTTTTTTTTCTTCCCGATTCTCTCCTCTCCCCCATCCCACTGAGGGAGGGGGGAGTGAGCTAGTGGCTGTGTGGTACTTCGTTGCCAGCTGGGTTAAACTACGACAGTCCTTTTTGGCGCCTAACGTGGGGCTTGAAGGGCTTGAGATAATGTCAGAGTAACCAGAGAATATTAAGGAATTTATATCTGTTAACAGTTGTGGGTCGTGGATTGATTCATCTGTTCTCGATCTGCACCATTCTCCTTCCTTTGCTGTACATGTTAAAAGTTGGTGCCCATTTTTGCAGTTTGCTGTGCTCTGTGGTGACTAATGCTTTTTTGCTTGGGAGACTTGTTATTAAAACAATGACCTTGAGCCTTATCTGGTGTTTGGGTTTCATATCGAAGTCTTTACTGCACGTTGGGTACCACTTCGCCCATGATTGAAAAATCATGGCAGTCAGCTGAATTCCATGGTGACTGGAAGAAGGGAATCGTTGTGCCTATTTTTAAAAAGGTTAGAAAGGAGGACCCTGGGAACTGCTGCCCTGTCAGCCTCGCCTCTGTGCCTGAGAAGATCCTCCTGGAAGCTATGCTAATGCACATGGTGGACAGGGAGGTCATTCGAGACAGCCAGCATGGCTTTGCCAAGGGCAAGTCCTGCCTGACCACCCTAGTGGCCTTCTATGATGGAGCGACTGCATTAGTGGACAAAGGAAGAACTACAGTTGTCATCTATCTGGACTTCTGCAAGGCCTTTGACATGGAGAGATATGGATTTCATTTGTAAACTGTTCAGTGGATGAGGAATCAGTTGGATGGTCGCATCCAGAGGGTAGTGGTCATGTCCAGACAGACGTCAGTGACGAATGGTGTCCCTCAGGGGTGTTTATTGTGACCAGTACTGTTTAATGTCTTCATCAATGACATAGTGGGATCAAGTGCACCCTCAGTAAGTTTACAGATGACACCAAGCTGAGTGGTGTGGTTGACACACCTGAGGGACAGGATGCCATCCTGAGGGACCTGGACAAGCTCGAGAAGTGGGGCCATGCGAAACTCAGGAGGTCAACAAGGCCAAGTGCAAGGTCCTGCACCTGGGTCAGAGAAACCCCCAGTATCAATACAGGCTGGGGGAAGAAAGGATCGAGAGCAGCACTGCCAAGAAGGACTTCGGCATATTGATGGACGAAAAGCTGGACATGAGCCAACTATGTGCACTTGCAGCCCAGAAAGCCAACTGTATCCTGAGATGCATCAAAAGCAGCATGGCCAGCAGGTTGAGGGAGGTGATTCTGCTCCTGTATGCTGCCCTGGTGAGACCTGACCTGCAGTACTATGTCCAGCTCTGGAACCCTCAGCACAGGAAAGACATGGACCTGTTGGAGGAGGTCCAGAGAAAGGCCACAAAAATTATGAGAGGGCTGGAGCACCTCTCCTGTGAGGACAGGCTGAAAGAGTTGGGGTTGTTCAGGAGAAGAGAAGGTTGCAGGGAGACCTTACTGAAGCCTTTCAGTACTTAAAGGGGTCTTATAAGAAAGATGGGGACAAACTTTTTAGCAGGGCCAGCTGTGACAGGACAAGGGGTAATGGTTTTAAACTAGAAGAGTGTAGATTTAGACCAATTGTAAGGAAGAAATTTTTTATGATGAGGGTGGTGAAACACTGGAAGAGGTTGCCCAGAGAGGTGGTAGTTGCCCCACCCCTGCAAACATTAAGGTCAGGTTGGACAGGGCTCTGAGCAACCTGATGTAGTTGAAGATGTCTCTGCTGATTGCAGGTGGGTTGGAGTAGATGACCTTTAAAGGTCCCTTCCAATCCAAACTGTCCTATGATTCTATGATTCTATGATTCTATGATTCTATGATTCTAATCCCTTTCAACCCGTCCCAGTTCAGAAATTCCAGAATTTACCTTTGCGATCCCTGCCTCCTGCAGTACCTCCTTCCACCATGCCCTAACCACCCTTTCTATTCATCACCATTTAAACTGCTCCCACAGCTCCTAGTTGTTGGATGGTGAAGAGGCATCTAATATGGCCAGTTCTGAACCACTCAGATACTGATCAGCTTGTTGGCACTGGCGCATATTACCATGGCAGCTATTCCTCTGGTGAGTGAGGGAAGGGGAGGGAGGAACAAACTGAACAGAGATCTCTTTCCTACATCAGTCTTCCATAAGAAACTAGAGGAGCACAAAAGCTTTATGATCTCTACTGAATTATCACATATGGTTGGAATTACTCAGTGTGTTCCCAAGTTCCCTGGGAAGTGAGGGGAGAAAATGAAAGAGACAGACAAATAGTATGATTTAAAAAGTCTAATTTCCTTACAAAACAAGGTTAAAAAAATACTTATATTCTCCATGATGATGCTTCTAACTAGATGCCAAACAGTACAAGTCATATGTTTTAAGTAGAATCTGGATAGTAAAGAGACCATCCAAACATCAATGCCTAACTGTTCTCAAACGTGACATCTTTTGAGGCTTACTGCATTATTCTGGCATAGACTGACCTAAACCTGCATATTTTATGCAGAACTGAGAGAAATGTTGGACACCAATGGGCTCTTTCATCTAGTGGGGAAAGGCATAATAAGAATCAATGGCTGGAGCTTGCAGCTAGACATATTCAAACTTATAATGAGGCAATTTTTTAATTGCAGTGGTGATTAACTATCAGAGCCATCAAGTAAAGTGATGATATTTCTCCAGTTGTTGAAATCGTCAAATCAAGACTGACAGCTATTCTGGGACATAAGCTTGAGCCCATTACAAGTTATTTGGCTTACTACAGAGCTTAACTAGGTGAAATTGTACTGCTGGTGTTATATTTAGTTCAGGCTAAGTGATCTAGTGATCCCTGATGGCCTTCAAATGTATGAACTGATGAAGTGAAGCTGACATAAAAAGTTGGAATTTGCAAACAGCTAGAGTTGAGGGAATACAGGATGCCTCAGATTGGTGGCTGAATGGCAGAGAGTAGAGTGGCTTGAGCTGAACTGAAACAAGTTTTATGCAGAATTTGAGCAGTGCTAAAAGGGAATGGGAAAGAAAATAGGTTGATCAAAAAGCCTTAATATAAAAACTTTTGCTGTAAGATTATTTTCTTTTCATTGTGAACAATTATGAAAAGATTTATAATTTCCTTCAAAACATTGAAATTAAATATTTTGTATTAAAAAAATTCTCATAGCAAAAACAATTGGCTGAAAAATTGCAGTTAATATCTGATTTTCACAATTCCCTTTTTGCTGAATATACAGTATTTTCAGAAAAAAAATACTTAGTCAAGTAAGCAGTGCAAAGTATATTGATAAGAAATGTGAAAGGTGTAGCAATGAACATTCCCATGGCATGTCCTGATCGAGAAAGAAAGGGTGGATTGTTGGTTAGAGATTACTTTTGGGAAAATTATAGAAAGGGTAAGTATGATCACTAAGAAAAAGGTGCCCTACTGTAGATTAAACCTGAAGTTAGTTTTAAATAAAATCTTGATAATATTTCCCACAGATTTTCCATGCATATGAAATTAAAGAGGACAGAGGTGAGGGAAGGAGCAGTTGATACTTGTGGCAGACAGGGTAACGGTTTATTCAGATTAATTTATTTGTTCAAGTTAATACAATGCAGCACTTGGGTAAGTGGTTAATCTACATCTATACAGCTGAAATTAATAAAATAATACTCATAAGATGCTTAACAAGTGTTTGTGAGGGTCTCATAGTTTATCTATAACATGTTACTAATTTGTATTCAGTAACTTTATACAAGAGAGGGGAGATTTACCTACTAACAAAAAAGATTTTTTGACACCATGGTGGTGAGTGCCTTTCTTTAACTGTCTTTCTTCCATGGCTCCCCTGTGGCAATGCTGCAATATTCCATGGTCCTCCTCCTGCCACTGACCTTCCTACGTGGGCAACTGCATTCCTCCAGGTTTCTTCACGGAAAAACAGCCAGCTTTATTTCTCGAGAGTAAATAAAGAACATCAAGGGCTACAGGGATGGACCCAAAACTTCCCATGTAGCTACTCTACCTATAATGGTCTCTCAGGAAATTTGCCAGAATTGATTAAACGTGTAGATTCACCAGCTCACTTGAACCTTTGACACTGTGCTGATACAGACACATACTTTCTGTTGTCAAAGCCAGTTTTAAAATCAGTCCTGGTAACTCTAGTTCCAAAACATCTTTGTTTCTACTCAATAGCAACAAGAATTGTTCTTATGTTTTCACACATAAATGGATTCTAGACAAAACCACTCCACGTCAATAGGCAGATTCAAATGCTGTTAAGATAGGACTAGTGCGATCATGTCAGTCTTGTTTGTTTTCTTCATAGGTTTTGATTACAGTGAACTGCGTGCTATACACACAAAACATCTAACACTTTACATTCCTAATAGCTTTTAGGTCATCAGTGAAAGTGATTGCACATGAAAACACAGTAAAAATTGCAAGAAGAAAAACATTACAGCAGAACCGAGAGAGGTGACAACATGAAGTAGAAAGGAAAATGAGAAGACCGAAACAAAAGATGTTCTAGTAACACAGAATATTTTTTCCTACTCTATGTTTTCCATCTCTGACCTTTTCATCCTGTAAATATCAAGGAAGAGGTGATGTAATTAAAATTACACCTAATGCTTAGGCTGAGAAATTGCACTCTAGATTGCATTAATCTTTTCTCATATTTTTCTGAGAGCTATACATGCACAGACAGAAAGATACACACACATACAAATTGAATAGTAGGAATTTTTTTCTTCCCTTAAAATGCATCTCCTGTACATTTTGTATTTGCAAAGGACAATGGGTGCTGTTTTTTTGTTTGGTTGGTTTAGTTTTCACACAAGCAAGAAAGCTAAAACTCATAAAATTGGATGAAAAATCCTCACAACATTTTTTGTCTTCTGTGGTTACCCTCAAATCTTAACAAACATCATGGAAATACTTGCTAGAGCTCAGAGCAGTCCTGATAACTTCAGATGAGTTTAGTTTTGTCTTTCTCTTATACAAGATTTCAACTTTAAGCTTTACCTTTCTGGTTCCAAGTTCAGCACTGATATTGACTTTCTTCTGGGTACTTGGAGATGCTGCTGTCACAGGTCCCTTGAGACTGCCCCTTCACTCTTCAGGTCATCATCAAAAAACAATTTTAAAGCAAAAAAATACATTTTTTTCCTTTTCCCCAGTCCTCAGAAAAAACCACAAGCAATGGTGACCTTGCACTAAATGTAACCTTGAGTAGAAGTTCACTTGGAAACAGTCACAGAAAGCTTTCATTTATTATTTGAGCTAGCTATTAGCATTTTTTTCATCAGTGAGATCTATTAAATCATACTTAAAACTGTGTCTAAAATGGGGAGACGGGTATTTTGGAGGCTACAGAGCTGAGACTTTTGAGAAGAAAAATGCAGTCTTCCATGACAGCACTTGGGGAAAGACAACACTGAAAATCTTCAGATAATTTCTGCCAGTGAGTTTAATCTGACGTATTGCAGAAATGAATCAAATTATTCTAGAGAAGAGTGGAATCTAGTAAATACAGATTTGAGATGCATGCAAATGTCCTGCTTTTGGAAGATGGTATTTAGTACTGCAGAGACAGAAATCTGCCTATAATGAACCACATTGCCAAATGAACTGCAAGCCTAACTTTTAAAAAACAGCCTTTCCTTAGGAAATGCACTACCAGGTTGTCTGATTAAGAGGAAGACAGAACTTCTCCTTTCTCTAAGGCAAAGCACAAGTGTATACTCAAGTAATTTAAGTACCACATCTTCAGCAGCAGCAGGACTGACTTGCTTTAAGCCACTTATTGCAGGAAATACTGCAAGCACGGTTTTGGCAGGGTCTTCTCTAGTGCATATCCTGACCTCAGCAGCTCAGTGAAAACTGAGGGAGCCAAAACTTCGTCTCATTTTTCCTTCACTTTTCTTAAACAGATATTGCCCAGTTTACTGAATGCTGAGCAGATACAGTACAGCTGAGCAACTCTGCTCTTTGCTCAGTTCATCGTCTTGAGCACTGTGAAAACCACCCAGCAATATAAAGAAAAAGGATGGTCTGCAGCTCTTGCTTCATGTGCTAATTCACTCTCCCTCCATAGCCCCATGCAGATCCTTTTCATTCTCACATAGCATGACTGCAACTTCCACAGCTCCAAATGAAGAAAACCTGACATTTGCATAGAGTCTTAGAATTGTTTAGGTTGGAAAATACCTTTAGGATCATCAAGTCCAACCATTAACCTAACACTGCCATCCCACCACTAAACCATGGTCCTAAGTGCCGCAATCTACACATCTTTAAAATACCTCCAGGGATGGGAACTCAACCACTTCCCTGGTCTGCCCGTTCCAATGCTTGACAACCCTTTCTGTGAAGAAATTTTTCCTAATGTCCAACCTAAACCTCCCCTGGCACAACTTGAGGCCATTTCCTCTTGTCCTATCACCCGTTACCTGGGAGAAGAGACTGACACCCACCACGCATCACTGATCACTTTCTGCTTATTCAGCTCCTACATTTCTGGTTCCTTTTGACCTGCATTTCAAGTAAACATTGGAGATGTTATTAAAATTAGACTATGTCTTTTCCTCCTAAGGTGTCATGCCTGTTACACACAGCATAGATGTTGCCACATGGCACAAGAGAACCCCAGGATCAATGCTAAATCCACATATCACATTCAATAGGATATTTTGCTAAGCATCTGAGATAATGAAGTCAAGCAGTTTGTCTGGGAAGCTAAATCCAACACCCTTACCTCTCCACCTGGCATGAAATTAGTTTCCAACGAGCGCTGGAGTTGGCTGTGCCCTGCTGTACTCCACAAGGGCTGATGGGGAGATGCCCATATTTATGCCCCTTCTAGTCTTTGCAGAGCAAAATATGGTGCCAGGCTGTGCTGTCCTGATGCACAGCCGCTGTTACTAAGGGCTTTATCCACATGCCAAAAAGGCAGGAGACACCCTCTGTTCTCCAGCTGAGGTACAGCAGGCTCTTTGGTGGCTCCTCATTTTGCAGGATGTCCCCTTCGCACACCACTGGAAGGCAGCCTGAGGACATGGGTCAGGGGTTTCCCAATCAGCAGCTTTTTGTGGCAGGTCAGCCCATTAGCACGAGTTGCCTCTGAAAGGTGAGCAGCAATTGGGGAAGAAGACACCCTCTATGGCCCCACATCCCACTGGCCACCCCTGCAGTGTGAAGTCCCCACATACAAACTGTCAGGGTTCTTCCTCAGGGCAGTGTCTCAGCCATTTCATGACTGAATATGACACTTTGGTATACAACACCATGTACTGGAGAAGTCAGCAGGTCAAGCTGGAATCAAACTCCACAAGAAAAATTCTTTGTGCCATAAGTTTGTGGGACATGCAGCCTTTGCAGGGTGCTCTGTGTGTGTCAGCAAATTTATGCACCCATGAAACTGGGTAACGGTTTTAAACTAAAACAGGGTAGGTTTAGACTGGATATAAGGAAGAAATTCTTTACAATGAGGGTGGTGAAACACTGGAACAGGTTGCCCAGAGAGGTAGCAGAGGCCCCATCCCTGGAAACATTCAAGGCCAGGTTGGATGGGGCTCTGAGCAACCTGATCTAGTTAGTGGTGTCCCTGCTCCTGCAGGGGGGTTGGACCAGATGGCCTCTAGGGGTCCCTTCCAACCCAAAACATTCTATGATTCTATGATTCTATGATTCTATGAAATCAGGGTAGGAAGTATGTGTCATGGGAAATTTCTCAAGAAGTACAGTTAGGACAATTGTCTTTTACTACAGACCAATTTGGTAGTGATTTCACTCAACTGGAAAAAGCTCTGAATTTCAGTACCTCATTTAAAGTCAAACCACATTCAATAATTTATTAAGGTCAAATCACTTTATTGGGGTGTCTTCATAAAGAAACCTAAGTTTCATGGGGGCTTCTAACACAGACATGTTTGAAATTTCTTCAGTGGCTCACTTCAATTGCTCAACTGTTCTTCTCATAAAGCCAAAATAATTACATGCTGCTTCAAATGTGGGTCCATCAGTGTGTTATGAACCACACAAATTAATGCTTTAATTTTATACTTAACGTCAAATAGGCATAACACCAAATGTATATGATTGGTTGGCCAAAGTATGGTTTTAAACTATTTTCCACAACCGTTTTATGTTTTACTAGTTGATAAAAATCTCTCTGGCAACTTCCCTGCATTATTCTGAAATTTCAATCTCTTTTTTTTCAGATTACACTTAATTTTTTTGTTTTGTCTCAAAGTTTAGAAGGTGATATGATGTACTATAAATATTAAACATAAATTCAGTGGTTGCATTCTGCTCTTGAAGACCTTATTCTCACATTCTGCCTATGGCCTCCCTGTCTCATCCTTTGTGAGTCCCAGCCTTCTATGTGTCAGTATAATTTATTTTATTATTTTAATAATGGAGTAGACTATAAACAATATAGAGGATACTTTTACTCCTTAGCCTTCTGAGAACATTCTCTTTATGTTTACTTGATGCATGGTAACAAATGGAATGAAGTAATTCCACATATGTCAAAATACTCTAGAAGACTGCCAATAGTGAATTACAGGGGCATAAGAATGGAAGGAGCACAGTTTTTTGCGAAAGGGAGAATGCAGTCATTTTTGCTAGACGATATTTTTTCACTAGAGGATTCAGGAGCTGTTTGAGCAGCCTGAAACAACATAGATCTGTAGACATACAAAAGCAACAGAATGTCCTATAATGAAGGTAAATAGCAGTGATACACTCCCCACTAAGTACCAGGGTTTTTCCAATTTGCAGGCACATGATTACTGACACCAAACACAAAATTTCTATTCATTGAAAACACATCTCTCTGGAAGGTTCTTATCCCACACTTTCAATAGTCATTTTGTCTGCATTCAGAAAAAGAATAACCAGGAAGAGAGGACAAGTATTGATTAAGGAAGAAGGTCAGAAAGAAGGTCAACATGAAAGCTTCCAAACATGCTGTAACAACTGTTTCTCCAAAGGCTCGTTCTTCCAGTCTCCTGCTTTTGAGAGTGGCTAGTTGCAGACAGACAGAGATGAAGCAGACACAAGTATAGAGCTATCCTCCCCATGGTAAATATTTCCAGTAGCTTAGGGAGTTCCTGAACCAGAAGGTGTATTCAGGCAAATCTTTTAATAGTCATCAGTGACTGTATTATCAAAACTTTGTATAATATTAAATGGGAATATTTTGGCCATCTGCAGTACCTTATGGTTACTGCAATTACTTCTGTGTCAAGTTTGATTTTATAAACCTGTTGCCACAATAGCTTTAGGCACCTCCTCATTGTTGTAGTGGGAGAAATGCATTAGTTTACTCTTTACTGTGGCAAGATCTTATTTACGTTCTCTAAAGTGAACTTTGAACCGGAAACCAAGGCACAATGACAGAGCCTGAAAAGGCAAACTGAAAGGCTGATACAAGAGACTTGGGCTGGGTTTTTTTTTCTATTTTTGACACCAAATCTCAGTATTCCAGTTCACTGTTTTGGAAAACTTGGACTACATTACTGCAGTTTCTAAGAGCAAGCACAGTAGACAAAACTCATCCCATAAATGGCCATTTTGAAGAGATTTTGAGAAAGATAACAACAGAAGAAAATGTATCTATCAGAAAAACAGACAGGTGTCCTCTGTTCTTTGTGTGTGTGAAAGAAGAGGCTTGAATAACCCACAGGAGCTATACAGACACTCCATGTGTTAACCATAAAACTGCAGCTTATTAACCATAATAAGTTCACAGGAACATTGTGTACTAACAAGTGCTATTACCATTGTCAATGCAAGGATGCTGCATGAGAACAACAATGAGGAAAGAAGATGATATATCATTATTTTGGGGGGAAAAAATTAAGGACGTTCAGTTTCATTTCTTTTCTGTTAAATCCTTTCAAAACTAGTGATTGAATAAAATCTTTTCCTAGAACAGTGACAGAAAAAAAAAACCCCACGAATTTTCTGAGAAGAAGGGAGAGCTAGTCTAAGATCAGAAAATATAAGATCAGTAAAAGTTTTAGACATTTTGAAAAAGTAAGCAATACCAGCAGGTAGACAGAATTAGAAGAAATAATATTTGAGCAAAGGAAAAGACAAAGAAAAAAAGAAGTGACAAAAATTTCACATATTACAGGTAAGAAAAACCTGAATATATTTCGAAATAGCTTCACAATCAGTGCTAAGAGAAATTAATGAAGGAAAATTGGGGGATGAGAACAGAAGAGGAGAAGAAAAGTACAAATCTTAATAACAGAACCTGTCGAGAGAGGGATGAAAGTCAAGGTGTGATACTTACGACTTTATGCTTACTGAAATGGTTTGCAAGTAATGCATCACCTTCCTCTTAAACTTGGCTAGCGCTAGCTCTTGCCAGGAAGTCACAAGTAATCCTACAGTAAACAGCTACAGAAAAGCTTGATTCTCTTTCCTCTGCTCCATAAATTTGGTGGCTGGCTTATTCTCTGAACATGATTTTATAGTCCTGAGCCATTCTCACTGATTTAACTGGAAGATCAAATATCACATTCCTAATAAAAAAATAATAATAATCTTAGTCCAGTCTAATGGGAGTATGGATGTTCTCTCTATCCACATAAATGCTTCATCATTTTTGATACCTAGTAAATTTTTTGCATCAATGATATTTTGTGACAGACAGTTTAATGGATTAAAAAGTCCAGAAAGGAAATACTGTTTTTCAAAACATATACTTTAACTTTAAACTATATTTACTGAATGGTAGTTGTCAACCATATACTTTGCCTCGTTAGTCAGTATGATTAGTTGTCCAATGCTTCAGTGCTTTAGTGCATCTCTAATAGGCTATTACTTAGCAAAAAGAAATTTAAAAAATCTTCAATTGTTTGGAAAAAATCATTATCTAGTTTGTTCTAAACCTTTGACACCATACAGTCTGAATTTTGGTTGTTCACTTTCTGGAGCCTTTTGTCAATAGCTATTTTGATGAGGATTTACTATTTTCAAAATATTCACAGCTTCTTTTCAAATTGAAATTGATAACAAACATTGAAGAAGAGAGAGAAAAACAGCATTACACAATCTACCCTGCATTTCCCTTTAGAATAGAAAACCATTTTGTGCTGGATGGTGTCAGCTAGGAAGATCTTATAACAAACACCTGCTTTCAAATTTATTGGCAACCTCTTAGTTCCCAAGTACTTTAGATGGGTGACTAGTAAGGGATGTAACTTTTTTTTTTTTTTTTTTTTTTGGCCAGAAAATAGCTAGTCTGGAAGCACTGCAGCATGACACAGATGGCTTGAGGGCTGCAGCCTTGATAAACCCTTAAAAAAGAATGCACTTTTTATCTCTCAAGAAGCAAATTGTCTTTGTAATAAGTAACAAATAGATAATACATCTTATCACTGGTGTGCTTTTAAGTTACTTTGATAACACAGAGGAAAAGTATGTATTATTTTACTGCTTGCAGGGGGTTTGTTTTGTTCTGTTTTCTGTACAAACATTCAGTGCAGGTCAGAATGCATATTATATTTCTCCAGACAGATACTCCTTCAAAAGTAGGTAAGTCCCAGACTGCCACATAATGCAACTTGTAACTCTAATGGGTCTTTTAACCTATGTAAATCTTCTGGATTTGGTCCTCAGGATTTGTCATGGATGGCATTTGCTTAATTTGTTCATCATTTGCTATGTCCTGTACTGTGTCTTCTGCAAGGGTGCAGCTGGACAGGAGAAAGTAATACTTGTCCTGGCAGCTGTGCTTTGAATCGAGTTGATCCCCCTGGACAGAGTTCAAGAGTTTGCTTATCACGAAAGCAACAGAGAACGTCAAGAGCAAGCAGCTTCCCAGGGACAGACACAGGCAGAAGAAAGAGAGGTGCCAAGGAAACATGGAAGTGGAGGCTGCTGGCAGGGAGGAAACCTAGAGCCAGCACTCCAGAAATGACGGAAAGACTTGTCCTCAGGATGCACAAGCAACTGTGCAGAGTTTACTACATGTGGAAAGTCCTTGGGAGTTATTAAGAGCCACCCTAAAGAGAAAGAAGCCATCTGACAATGAACTGATGTACAAACTCTTATCTTTGCTTTAGTCATTGCCTTGAGTGCTGGTTTAATTAGTTCTTCATTGGTCTAGTTCATATTCACATAAAACCTAGCTTCTGAGATTCAAAGTTAGTTTTCTACTTTTGTGTGAACTCTTCAAGGTAAGAACATAGACAAAATTACCCTGGTCAGCTCAGGATCCCTATAGGCCCTGACTATTTTTAGTTAACTCTTTAGCCCTTTGCCAAAAAAACAGTTTTGGCAGTTAAAGGCTAAGTGTATGGTAAGCCCCCACACAGGGAATCACCTTTCCTAGCTACTAGTGGTCCAAGGTAAAGCTGATTTTTCATTGAGACAGAACAGCTTGATTTCATCAGTTTAGAAAAATCAAAATGTAGAAGATAAAGGAAGAATCCTTTATCCAAAGGGTAAACATTTTAAAATATAATACCTGTGAGAACTATAGGACAGGATTCCGAATTAGCTAAGACACTTTCAGGACAGGAGGCTAGCAAAGCAGCTGGATAGCACCTGGTGAAGCGAGATTTGCCAAAAGCACACATAAGACTTTGCAACAATTTTCTAGACACTCTGTGGACATGTCAGAAGTCATATTGGACTTATGACTGGTCTCAATTGTTTGTTAAAAATAAGTCTTCTATGGTATTTTCCTTCCCATTGAAATGGAAGACCACACTGGAGTCCTGGGTACCACAGTAAGGGCTTTGCTAGAGTATCTGATGAAGGTAGATGACATGCACTCAGTGAGTGGACACATTTCATTTCCTGCCATTACCCCCTCAGCATGTGTTGAGGAAGAGGGTGGAAACTCACAATATGCAAAGAGCCATAACAACCTGTTTCAAATTGTTGATTGATGGACCATATCTGGCATTGAAACTTAGGGTGGGCTTCCTACCTCTGATAACTGACCTGTCACTGTTGCCACAGAAAATGTCAAGGAAACACAGAACCAGACCATGGTAGACACTGAGAATTGATGACGACAGAATTGCTGATGGAGAAGAAAGGATGAATAACAGTAGACAGGCCTCATGTATCAGATCTTTGGCAGCTTTAGAAGTTATATACTATGACCTTCACTGAATCAGCTTTCCACTTTCAAATTTTCAGGATACTGTGAGTTTACAAATATTATTTGACAAGATATGCATTGTACCTAGGCAGAAAAAGAGGCCATCTGAGTTGAATGGGAAAAAAAAATCTTTTATTGATTAATCATACCGCTGAACAAGTCCTCCTCCTTGCCTTCCTAAACAGATGCTTCTCATAATATGCTTAAAAAAATAAAAAATAAAAAATAAGGCTGTGCTCTATTTCTGAACCTTCAAAGAATAATTGCCATTCCCCAAATTCTAAAGAGTACAGCCAAAGAAAAAGTTGTTTTAAAGCACTAAAAGTCTAAGAAGCCCAAATACTCCTGTCATTCCATTATCTTCATGGGAAATATTAAATTTGTCATGTAGAAAGGTGGAATTTTGGAAGCTCAACATAGGCTAAAAATCTTTTATTGTTATTTTTAGGAGTACAAAGTGAACTAGAGAGGCTACAGAGCAAAACAGAGATGATTCTAGGAGGAATTTGTGTATGTTTCCTTTTTTCAGTAATAGACCCACTGTGAGGCTACAGAAATTGAAGACAACTTGTGACATAGGTGACAATATAAGTAACACTGGTAAATAAGCATGTGTTTTGGATGATATCTTTCATAAGACGAGAAAACAGAAAGTGGAAGTTATTCTACTTTATATTTCAACTAAGAAAACAAAAACATTGTTAAGGGTTTTACTTTAGATGTTCTCCTATGACTACAACCCTTTAGACAAACATACAAAAAAACCAAGTTGTCCTTGAATATCCTCAGTTTTTGAAGCAGAGCTACCTGATGAGTGGTGCCGGAGGGCATGTGCAGTGAACATCGCTGCTGAAACTGATGACACTGTAGGAGGCATCATACTTACAATGAATTCTGTCAGGAAATAAAAGTCAGACACTGAAGTCAGATGTTGATGCAGCCATTTTCTGCCAACATTAAAAGAAGCTGGAGAAAGAGGTTGGAAAGGTGACAACATAGAATGCTGAAGGACTGACACTTCTGGGGAAACATCTAGCATAGGATGGAAACAAGAAAGCACTTCCCTTCAGGGACCACAAGAGCTTGGGCTAATCAGGTAGAGCTCCTTCAGGAGAGGATAGTTGTCTGAGTGAAATATCGATCCCACTAAGAATAGGACAAGGAGTCTCCCACAGAGCTTTAGTTGCCACTTCTCTCAACCTTGAGATCACACTCAAATTCTGTGATTCCCCCCTATCCACTCTTGGATCAGGAATCGCTGCAATAAAGATCCCCCAGAAAAACATGTTTTCAGGATGGTTTCCCTCATCTAAAATGGAAAACTACAGAAATTTTCCACCCTTTGAAATTCAAGTAGGAGTTGTTTCCCCCTTGAATTTCAGCAATATAAAAAATCTGGCAAAGGGGTAGGAATTAGTCTTCAAGTGTGTCAGTTGACCACCGTAAGCTGAGGAGGCCAGCTTACAGAAAGCATGAACTTTCAAGAATGTATTAACTCCTGTAATATGATGTAGGTAGGGGATACAGCTTCACTCAACTTATGCCGCACAAAGACCTTACCTTTTTATCTTTGGTGTAGGGGATTTAACTCTCAATGGAAGTAAGCTTAACTGAGGTCTTTTATTACTTCAAAACTCGTTCCTTCACATGGCTTCTTCCTAGTGAAGGAAAAAAAAGTTCAGTAGGGAAAAGTAAAGTACAAATTTAAAGGCTGGTAGCTGAAGGCACTAAAAAATCAAGGTTTGGTGGCTGTGGATGTCAGAGATGCTCCCAGCAGCTGAAAGGAAAGGTCAGTAACTGATTACTGATAATTTTTAGCGGCCTTTGGCCTCATCCTGAGATATAATCTCTGCTTACTTTCAGAGAGTAGGATAGGGATTGCCAAGGAAAACAGAAATGCAGAGATTCACAGTCGAGTAGAGTTGGAAGCATGTGTCCCTAGAAACAAACATTTTAATGAACACTTCAATGCCATTCCTATACTCAAATCTCTATAAAAGGCACAGCTAACTGTGTGTCACAAATGTGATAATAAAATGCAGCCAAATAGAAACAGAGTCAAATACCAGTTCTGTAAACAGTAATACAAAGAGAATATTTTTAGTCCTTTTTCTGAACCACGAAACAGACTGGAAATTCAGTTGATAAAAAACACTAATTATCCTGACTCAAGGAATCCAAGGATACCTCAGGAAATGCACATTACAAAAAAGACGGTCTGCCCATATGCATTCTGGCAAGGTCTCAGGTTTTTGGCTGACTTGACTGAAGGAACCAGCATAATTAGAACCCCTGAATAAAGTTAGGCAGTGTCAGGAGTAATATCTCATTCTTCTAATTGATAAAGAACTAGATTGTGCTGTAAGGATAAAGCAGCAAGCAAATGAGGACGCTGAGAAATATGATTGGGGGGGGTAACCGGAAACTATGTAGGCTCCAGGAAGCAAATCCTGTGATTTCAGCTATCTTGGATTCAGAAAGGATTTATAAATAAAGTAGAGAAGCTTGCCTGCTGCAGGCTCCTGGGATCTCAGAATGCAAGAGCACTGCCACTCTAGCACAGAAAGGACATAACCATTGTGCAGAGGCACAAAACCTTCAATTCCTTTCAGACGCATTTAGCTATTATCCATACTGAAGTACTAACCTTTCTCACCTTTGTGCTTCCTTACAAAGCATGGCAGGAGGCCACTGAAAGGATGTCTTTAATGATACCAGGGTCTATAGCAAAACTCAAAGACTTTAGAGATTACAGCAGTCATAACTAGTTCCACACACAACGTCTCCCAGAGGACCATGAAAAGTGGGGACAATAAAGGAGGAATGCAACACAAACAGTGCTCAGGAAATGCCACAGTAAAAAGATGGGAGTTCGAAGAAGTAAAAATATCGCCTCAGAGCAACAGATGACCTGCTTACCCTCAGCACGGTATTAAGAGTGCTGTATAGCACATAGTACATTTCATAACCCCCCAGAATAACCACAATGAATCACATTGAGCTTTATATCTATGCTTGTACTCAGGTTATTTGTCAGCTCTCTTTTACATCCCTGCTGTGTGTCAAATACCGCATCCTAGAAACAATCCTGCCTGCTTCGTCTGGTGCTATGTAGAAAGCCTATGAGTTCCCTTGCACTTACAGCACAGAGTAGTGACCCACTAACTGGAATTGCCATGATAGGTGCAGGTCACACCCAGGTTTTCCTTTCTCTGTCCCTTCTCTGAATAAAATTAGCATCATTCTCTGAAACATCTGTTATAATGGACTCTGGAATGGACTATTGCAGCATAAGCTACCCACAGGGGCACTTTCTTCCTCATCCATCACTAGCAGAGTTGGCGGTGCCCCAAGAATGCCCCAGGATGCTGTATTTTGCAGCTGGAGTTCACAGGGAAGGGATCAGATCTGCAGTGGACAGCTCTCCCTGAATCAGAAAATGCCCCTTCACACATGGCAGCAGGAAGATTGTCTCACAATGCTCCTTTCTGAAGTATTTAAGGTTATTAACCTGCTGTAATACCTGAGTGCCATCCTGCCTTTTATTCTGTAACTGTTAAAAAGTGCTATTCATCACTAAAGGTTAGTAGCTGGGGTTTAAAATCACCTATCAGAAAACAAAAAAACATTCAAAAAATCCACCTCATATTTCTAAGAAAAGGCAGCCTCTGGTTTTCATCCCTGCTCTCTGAAAGAGAGTCAGTCAGATTTGTTCACAACATAAGCCAATTTTTTTCTACAGATGTGAGCAAGTCAACCTTACTTTTGCAATCACCTTTCTCAGCAATGAACTAATTCTGATTGTTACTCATCTTGAAGCACTTACTGATGCTAACCCTCACTGTTGGCATTTTCTGAGAAGGTTCAATGCCTCAGCATAGTCTTTGTCTTCCTAATAGTGCCCAAAGTGTTATGCTGCATGGTATTCAAGTCAAGCACTTGACACGAAGCTCCTCCAGAGGTGCCGTGTGTGGGACGCCATACTAATTCCAGAGATAGACAAGACACATATTTTTTCCTCCACTACTCTGTCAGTATGATCTAAATGAACCATAGACTGTAGGGAAGAAGAGTAATGAAAAAGTGGTATCAAGGAGTCTGTGTGTTCCAGTGACAGTACTGCGATGCTTAATTACAATTATCGATAATTTCCAGAGGCTGCAAGCTCTGAAAACACACACACAAGCTTACACACATGGAGGAAAGTCTTACAACTTTAATAATAGATTATTGAAGGACATTTTCTATGGGGTTTATTCATAAGGTCTTAGCTCTGCCTCTGGAGACACTGTGCTAAAAAATGGAGTTGCCACAAAGGAAACATTAACTCCTCCAGGCTGATGGTGATCACCCAGGTCTTGAGAAGGAACCTGTCTGCACTGCTCCCAGCTGCTTGCCCTTGCAACCAACACTGTCCCACCCCACTATGTCCTCCTCCTGCCCTGTCTTCCCTACTGACTCTTAGATCTTCTCCCTTCTCTCAAAAGGCAAACACAGGGCTGTGCAAAAAGGCATGAGTCACCAGTTACCAGTGGGTCACTACCTGTGCTACCTCCTCAACCACCATTTTGGTGTTACAGTGCCTAACGTGTACGCACAGGCCCATATCATCTTATCCTGCCTGTAGATAAGGCACTGTCTCTCAGTGTTCCTGTGCTCTCAGCTGAGCAGCTGTACTTCTTCAAGGCAGCGCAACTTTTGGACATAGCCCAGGCATCTTATTAACTGAGGTTCTCCAGTCATGCTTACAATTCTCAGCTGATATCTTGTATCTTCCTGTGATGAGAGACACATCTGAAAATCTAAATAAACAGAAGGGAGGTGGGAGGGAAATGCCAAAACTCAGTAAAGGATGCACTACTGACACTTCCACAGCCGGAGAACTAAGACAGCAAGATAGGCAGGGAGTTGCTGCAGAGAACAACTGTGGGATAAAACCAACGTTAACCCTCACCCATCTACTCTCAACCCTGCATCTGCATGCCATGTTCCCAGTTGTGAAGGCTCAGAAGGAAGTCTAAGGCTTCAGTTCTCAAGCCTATTCATGTAAAAACCCCCTGATTTTGGATCAACCTCTCATTTGTAAAAGCACTAGCCATAGCTCTCACAATTCAGTTTCCAGCATCAGCTATCCAGGTCTCTTGTGACTCTCAACAGAAACCTGTATCAAGTTCAGTTTTGGCAACTCTGAAGATCAGTAGACCCATTTATTTAAGACCTTAAATATTGACTCAGAGCTGAGCAAATGCTGAGTCCATCAGTAAAGCAATGACAATTCTTGTTCTGAAATGAAGGCTTTTTTTACAGCTTGTCATACAGATTTTAATGGGGGGAGACAGCTGTTTACTTTGATATTGCTTCTTCTGATAATACAGAAAATATATTCCTACTAATCAAAGCTATTGGTTACATCATGGTCAGAGTGTGGGTACTAAGAGAAATAACTAGAAATTTCAGTCTTGGATAAGAACTGTGACTTCACCTGAGATTAATGGAGTTGAGTTACAATTATCTTAAAAGAAGCATGATGAATACCAGATCTTGCGTTTTTCTCAAAATCTCGAATATGTTCAACGTATATTTTTTCCCTAAGCCACATAGGCTTCTTTAAATGTGAAAAAAGAAATAAAATGTTTTTTTTTTTTAATCAAAGCCCCACAAGTGGTTTTAGAAACCCTGAGTTCCCCCAAAGAGACTATGGCTGACTCTAGTACAATTTAAAGTACACACAATGTTGCTTCATTAGTTGGCGTTCCTGCAGCTGTTGTAAGACAATGACTTTCATAACTGAGTTTTACAAAAATAACAAACTGCTGCTAACCTGCTGCTGAATACTTATACAATATCATGCAAAAACTGTCATTCCATTTAAACAGAGACACTCCTCAAAACTCACTAAAAAGTTGTGCCCTTGTTTCAGATGAAAAAATGTGCAAACCCCAAATAATTTAGACTGTATAAATCTGTACCATATACAAAATACCTATTGCTTCAGGATTTAAACATTATATGTATGTGTAATATATATTTGCATATCTGTATATATATATTAAATTTAAATTTAAAATATACATACACTATATAAAATATATAACACATATATAATGTAAATTTTATAAATACACACATATAACATTTAAATCCTGAAGCAATAAGTATTTATTTTCTTTTTCACTTTCAAATGTTGTTTCATTATTAAATTTGACTAAAATGAATCTTAAGAACCCATTCCTACAAATATAAAAACTTGTCATTTCAGCTAAAATCTTGATAAGTTTTCATTAAAATATGGAAACTAAAACTAGAATTCATCCTCCCCCTAACTTCATGTTGGTTACAAGACTCAAGAAAAGCTTTGTTTTGCCATGCTGAGGATTCAGCTTTTCTTAGGATACGGTTTCATAACCCACCCCATAACTCAGCTGATGAGTTCTAATTTAATAAGCCAAAGTGACTTGATTGCTTGCAAGCAAGCATATACCACGTCATATTTATAAGGTAGGATGTTCAGTGATGTGGTCAGTTTAGAAGCTCTTTTCTGAATCTGTCCTAATCGTGGCCAGCAGGTTGAGGGAGGGGATTCTGCCCCTCTACTCTCCTCTGGTGAGACCACACCTGGAGTACTGCATCCAGCTCTGGAGCCCTCAGCACAAGAAGGTCTTGGAACCGTTGGAGAGGGTCTAAAATGATCTGAGGGCTGGAGCACCTCTCTTATGAGGACAGGCTGAGAGAGTTGGGCTTGTTCAGCCTGGAGAAGAGAAGGCTGTGGGGAGACCTGATTACGGCCTTTCAGTACTTAAAGGGAGCCTATAGGAAAGACGGGGACAATCTTTTTATAGGGCCAGCTGTGACAGAACAAGGGGTAATGGTTTTAAACTAAAAGATGGTAGGTTTAGACTAGATATAAAGGAGAAATTCTTTACAATGAGGGTGGTGAAACACTGGAACAGGTTGCCCAGAGGGGTAGTGGAGACCCCATCCCTGGAAACGTTCAAGACCAGGCTGGACGGGTCTCTGAGCAACCTGATCTGTTAAAGATGTCTCAGCTGATTGCAGGTAGGTTGGACCTCTAAAGGTCCCTTCCAACCCAAAACATTCTATGATTCTGTGATAATCTGAGTTGTCTTCCTTGAATATGCTAGCACAAAATTGCGCAGGCTTCCCAAAAGAAGTCCTACACAGTGCTGTGATTGATAGAAAGCAAAAAAGTAGACTAACTCACCTCTTTGGATACCCCCAAGAACTAACTAAACTCTGATTTTGGGCAATATACAACCTCAAACAATATTCACCCTCAACTACACAGCATGTTTTATCACTGCTCACACATCTTAACATTTGTGTTTTCCATATGCACACTACATCAGTGGGTTGTCATCATCCTCTGACTAGTACACCCAGTGCTGCTTCTTTGTCATTTTCAATTAATAACACCTTGTGCTATAAAACAGAGACTCTTTCTTCATAAGCTTGTAAGCTTACGATTAATGCTGTTACATTTCAGCCCACTTTCTTTGCTTCATTCTTCAAAGTCATTTGATGTTTCTTGCATAAAATCCCAGACTTCTCAGAACAGACAAAATTTCCTAATTACAGATCATCAACAAATGTAATTAACAATTTTTTTCTGTGTAGAGGTCATGAAATGAAGGAGGGAAGGAAGGAAGGGAGGAAAAGAGGGAGGAAGGAAGGAAAACCTAAGAAAAAGAAGTACATTATTCCTCCCCCCCCCCCCTTTTTTTTAATGCACTGGAGTGCAGAGGATAGGATGAGTGGAGAAGATGAGGAATAAAAATATCTTTTGACATATTGAGTTGCTTTTGTGCCTATTAAAACAAAGAAGCCCTCATGCTAATTGCAGTAGGGTGTTCTGAACTCACAGCAGATCTTAGAAAAAGTGGAAACAAACATACTGTAGAACAATACATCTACCATATTCTACCTCTGCTCAAAAATACACACAGCTGTAAAACAAAAGGCCACTGCCAGTCACAACAAACAGCTTGTGTGTTTCTTTAAAAGAGTCATGGCTCCCAGAAACAAGAAAGCAACTAAGGAAAATGGAAAACAAAACATTTTGCACAGGGAAAAAACCAGCAACTGAAATAAAAAAGAGACAGTGAAGAGGAAAAAAAGGTGTTCTTCCACAAACTGAAGAACCTTGTTTAAATGCAAGTGAAACTAATTTTTCAGTAGAAATATTGACTATAACTACGCCAAAATATTTTGTGTAAACTGTGCTGAATTTCAGTATGAGAGATCAGTTTTAAATATTTAATTTGCTGAAAGGTATTTTCTGAGCCAAGGGAAAGGTCACAATCTACAGCTTCCCTAGTAATCAGTAAGGGAGTCATGTAACCTCCCATCCATACTAAACCATGGTCAGAGCACTGGCATAAATTCCTATCCAATCAACAATGGCTATAAGCCAAAATTGCTAATACATGGATAGAAACATTAAATGCCAATAAAATGCAGATTTAACAAGGCTAATATTTAACATTTCAACATTTTGAGTCATTCACAATTTTGCTTGAAGAGAAAATTCTGTACACATCTTCATGTAAGAAAAATTACAATAGAGAAAAAAGTATTAGAAAACAGTTTTTTTCAGAACTATCGTGTGTGGGGTCCTATATTGGACAGTTTCTTTTAGTCATATAAGGCAGACTATCTCATTTTTCCTACATATCATTCTTGCTCTGTTGGCATAATGTATTTAACTTGAAAGATTAAAAATAAAAGGTCAGTCACACACGTTCATTATGTAGTACTTCAAACCAGACATTATCCCAAAAAAACCCTCTCATTGCAAAACATTCAAGCTTCCTTTGAAAGAGATGCTTCAGAATTTACACCTTCACAGGACAGCCCAAATTTCTCCTTGAGGTAAGGTTTTTTTCCCAGAAATTTCTTAATTTCTAGAATGAGAAATGGTTTTACCAATTCATGGACAAAAACCAGCAACAGCTGGGGGCTGAATTTAGCTTCAGAATAAGGCACAGAATGTCATTGCATCTGGTTTTAGTTTTCTCCATCTTCATCAGGACAGAACACCCTTCTGTGGAACTATGCACTTCCTACCTTTTTCTTACAGCATTGGTTATAATATGCATTTAGTTTTGGAAAGCTCTTTTGTATTGCTGAAGCTGGAACCACCACTTTCCAGGCTTTTTACATCTCTGGGTAGCTAGCCAAGGTTCATAAACCATGGTGGGCCACTGTGCTTTTATAACCTCTGGACTAGACTCATTGAACAGATGCAACTTGAGACTAACAACTCCCAGAAGCAGCAACAACTGTTTGGTGGTGTGCTTGATGAAGTGACTTTCGTCATGTGCAGCTGTGTTGTGACACAGCAGAACTTTAATCTGATTTTAAATGCAGTTTGAAGTACATTGGCTCTCCTTTAGAAAATCTCATGTGATTATCTATCTCAAAAAATTGCTCTCTGTGGGCTCTAACACTACAGCTGAGATCAACTGAAGCACTTTCATGCATGGGCTACAACTCATCACCTAGCCTGTGGTCACCAGAGATGACCAGGGACTAATTCCCTTTGAAATTAAAGTGTGTTAGGAGTTTAAAGGGAAGTGTCCCTCAGATGCTGAAGGTAAGACATTTCAGAGGAGCATATTATACATGTCCTGCTACAGCTTCCAAGAGACAAGCTTGTGGGCTTATAGTGGATAGGGCACAAGCTGGTAAAATCCCCTGCTCAGTTAATCACAACTCTCCTTGTTTACAACCCATGTAGGCAATAAGGGGAAGGTTCTTGCTCAGACAGCCACGGTGACGGAGTTGCTCTGAAAATGACTAAAAAGGAGATCAGGCACCAACAGTCTGTCAACCTTTTTCACTGAGAACATATGCAAAGTGTCTCAACAACAGAAGCACTAGAAAGAACAAGACCAGAACAATATAATTTTGTTCTTAAAATAAAGGGAGATACAATTCTGAAAACATAGTCAGCCTCCTACTATGTGCAGGTGATGTTTATGGCACGTGGATAAACTGTATGTAGTACTAAGTCAGGTGGGTCCAGGTCAGCAAGGCATATTGATCTCAACTCACATAGCTTAAACTCAATGCCCAGTGAATGTGATTATTCTGCTTCTAGATCAGTCTTAGGTCCAGTGAAAATGTGGCCCATGAGAGGCTAAATCCAAGCTAAAAGCACGGGGTTACTTCAGGTTTTTTTTTTTCTTTAGCTGGACTATTTGAGCTGCTCATTTTCCTGGGTGGTACAAAGTTAAGTGTAGGAAACAGTAATTTCCACTAGAGTGCAACAGGATTTTCCAATAACACTTTACTCCTGTCCATAGTAGAGCCACATTATTCCTTAAAAATTATTTTTAAAATAGTACAACACAGCTACCCTAAGGCTTTTCAAATTAATTCAGAAGCTCTTTTACAAAGCAGCAGTGCATTAAACCATGCTGGAGTTGTCTGTGAGTAAGAAAAAAGCTATCAAGCTATGGTCATAGTACCCTTCCTTTATTTAAAATCCTGTTTACAATCTAAGTCACTTGGAACAATGGATAAAATCAGAGAACACTGCATGAAGAATGTGTGTTTTCATCGGCTGCTCTTTTTTTACCTCAAAAAGTTGCTTAAATGCTATTGGGGGAACACGTGCTATTAGCCTCAAGAGAGTTATAGGTTTTGTGGTCTAGTGCACATTTCAAAATAATTTCTGCAATAAATCCAACATGACATCCTTTTTTAAATGGGTAGTTGATCAGAGGTTGTTTTATGAAGTAATTAGGTAATTTGTTCAACATTTGGAACCAGATTTGGATGGGTATTTTTTAAAATTTGATTAAGGCACACCACAAGAAGAATATAATTGAAGTTGTTGATATTTCAGGTGAAAGATGCAGGTAATTGCTATGACTCTGGAATTGACCATCGTGTTACTTAACTCTAGATGCATGTACAATTTTAAAGTATTAAAGATCAGCAATGTTTTCCCCCCACAGCTGGCAATTGTTATGTTTCATTATAGCCATACATATCCACCCCTTTGTCAGCATCAGTGGATTTACAGAGAATTAAGTGTTGACAGGAACAATTCCTCAACACCAGGATTAGTTCTGCAAGCTTCCATGAATCCACTGACAGTGAGCAACACACGCAATATGAAAAGTTCTCAGATCAGGTGCTAAGATTTACCCAGAATTTGCTCCTTTGCTTTTATGAACATATTGCATTTTATTATCTGGTTGTGAATGGTTGTTAAGATTAGCAAAACTGCTGAGTGACACTTAATTTCAAGGCCATAAAATTTTAGTGGTCCCTACTGTATGTAGCTCTGGCAACTCTAATTCATGAAAAGAAGTTTAACTTCTTTTCCAGAAATAAAACACAGCAGTGGAGATCTTAGCATTTTATGTCTCTGGATTGTCAGGTAAAGTTTATACATCTTACAGCGCTTATCAAATGGCAGGCTTCTGAGAATTAAAGCTGACAATTAAGTGAGTTTGAAAATTAGATGGGTGAAAATTCCAGAGTCGCTGACAATATACTGATTACAATCAAACCACTGAAAGTTGCTTGTTGTGTTAATATGAGAATATTCATATCAGGTCTGGGGGTGTCGGTAGACCATAACAAGTGAATATTTTATGCTAATTAGAGGATGAAGAGTTCATCTCTCCATCTGTTGAGACCTTGTACTGCGCGCAACTTGGAACTTGGCCTAGCACAAGGTCAGCTGAGCCAGATGAGCTGTTTCGCAAGAGCCTGGATTCAAACTCCGTGCTTCTGCATCACAGTGAATTTCACCTGTATGAAGCAGTTTGTGAGTGTCCAGATTCCACCACTGCTAAGAACCCAGTCTAAGTATAAAGAAGGATTAGAAATGGTGTATTTATAAACTCACAGGCACACACCTTTTGTAATCTCAATAATGGCATTAGAACACAGGCAGAGTAGCAGCATTTCACAGAATCAGAGAATGGTTTGGGTTGGAAGGGTCCTTAAAGATCATCTAGTCCAACCCATTTGTGACAAGTACCACTGGCATTCTCTGACACTCGCCTGGCCAACCCTGCTTCACATTCCTTATCATTTTTCCAGACTTGAACCAGCTATATCAGGTGTCTGCTTCAAGCAGGATTCAATAAAGAAGTTTTAAATAGACTTCTCAGTGCTTGAGGAAGAAAATATCTTCCACATCATAAAAAGAACGATTAAGTTTTGAATTGAGAAATAGTAGTTTACCCTTCTGAAAAAAAAGGGCCACTTACTGTTTGAACACTAAAATGTTGCTCTCAGCATGGGTTTTGCTTCGTCTTCTCCATCATAAACTTAGTGCTTCAGAGACCTTAATTATTTCAGTTTGACAGCATCCCCAATTACCTGGTCTTATCTTTGCTTTACCCCCTAGGAACTAAGGCTCAAAGAAGTAAAAGACAAAACTGTCAAAAGCATTCACTAATGCAGGGCACCTAATTTAACAGCATTGGGCCACCTTCCTCCTGAACACTTAGCATTTCACAGGACCTTGTGTGTTCAAAGCACAACTTAAAGTGATTTCAGCTGCAGCTGTGTGCTCAAGGCTTCCACAGATCTGCTCCTGGATATCTCATGCTGAGCACACAGAAATACAAAAGTAACTCACAGTTAGTGGGAAACTGTGAAAGAGCTGGGTTTTTGCTCTTGGCTCTGTTTGAATTTGCTTTGCTTTTAAAAAGGACTAAACCAGAGCATCATGCACTACATAAACCTGATTCATTTTTAAAGCACAGTTAATCTTTTAGGCTAACTACTAGTGGAAGGAAGGACTGGGGAGGCCAAAAAGGTATTAGTGAGGTTTGGATTTGCTTGTCTATTTGTTTTAGAGGGATAAGGAGCTCTGTGTAAAAGCAAAAGGCTGGAATATGTCAGCAGAGTTTGAGCAGTGAGGTATAGAAAAAAGTATGAAAAGGAAGGAGTGGGGGAAGTTTGGGTGAGCTGTAAAGGAGGGCATCCTTTTCCCTCCTTAACAACTCTCATGAACCTTTGATCTCCCATTCCAGCTGATCTGATCTTTGACGATTCCCTGTCCCCACAGACTGACTTACCTGCCTGCATCCCCCTGGCTTCTTCTGCATCAGAAAGTACTGACCCCGTAGCAGAGGCCCAGGACAGACCCTCCAATGGGATGTGAAATAGAATGTGGGAAGAAACAGAAAATGCCACGGAGGAAACAATCTCTCCTCTCCCAGAAACACACAGCACTGCTTTACGCTCCCTTTGTAGCAGCAGCAGCAAGCCTGGCTCTATGTGAGGCTGTTCAGGCAAGAGGCAGAGCCTGGCTGCTCAGCAGCAAGTGCTGCTCTGACAGCGGCTCCCATCTTCCTTGAAGAAAAGACAGAAATATATCAGCTGCAAAGATAAAGACCCTTCATAGAGTCGTAATATAGCCTTTCCAAGGAATATTTCATTGCAATCTTTCCACTGTAGGTAACTACGTACTTTGCCTGTGCCCAGTGCTGACTTTGTCTCCAAACACATATCCAGAAGGGAGGGCAGGTGGGGGGAAGAGTAGAAAAGATTTAGATTGTGCTGAAAGCATACTTTCAGGCACATCCTCATTCCCAGCCACTTGCTTTTGCAGCTAAACATGCTTTTTAATATAAATGATTTTGGATGCATAGACACCAAGCACATCCAGCAAATATTAGCAGTCTCAAAAAGCCTTGAAAAATGCCACATCCCAAAGTCTGAAAAAATTAAACTGGCAGTCAATCTGCTCTGCAGGATCTCTTCATCCATCTCTGACTAAAATTCACCAGAATCTGTAATACCCTTCACCCCGGATTCAAACAGATAACACTTGCATACTAAAGACTCTCATTAAAGTTAACAGATGCCTTGATCATGTAAAGTGCACAGGAAAGGAGCATCGCAGAAGAAGGATTACTCTCTCCTTTCTTGTGTACTTTGTAGTGAAGGTAACACCATATGTCACAAATACTCAATAAACCTGATAGGTAATGTCCTCTGCCTGCAAAGAAACATGCAAGAAGACACTCTAGAAGCCTCACATTTATTTACATCTATTGATTCAGCTGTGTTTTCACTTTGGTGCTTTGAGAAAAGCAGGACTGTCCAAAATGGGAACAGACTGTTGAAGACGTGGTACTGCATGAGTCCAAGTTCCCAATTCCTTTGTCAGGTTTCTGCTGTTACTGTACATCTGCAATTATTATCTCTTTCTATAGTTATCTACTGTGTTGTGTATTGCTAATTTCATATGCAGCAGAGCTTGGTAGCTTTGTGGATGCTCTGTCAGAAGACATTTGGGACCAGAAGATGTTATGGAGCTTAAGCTTGTTAAACTGCCTATGACATGAATGAGAACTGCTTGCAAAGATGAGAGACAGAGAATGACCTCAATGAATACAAAATAAAAAGCTTTAAAAGAAGGTTTGCTGATAAGAAACTGCATCATTAACTGTCTGTGTAACTTGAAATTGTCTATGAGGACATATGTATGCATACACAAAAAGAGAAGACTGTTTAATGCATCTAGCCTTGAAGCATCGGTAAAAGCTCAGGAAATGCTTGAACTTTAATTTGTTATTTATTCCCTTTGATAAAATCCTAGATATTTTTAAAAACTTCATTTTTCAATAGAACAGAAATATTATGTATTATAAAAATTTTTCCCCCCATCATTCATCCATGACAAATTGCAATAACAAGTTTATGGGGAAAATGTTCTCAGTTCAGCAACCAACCTTCTTTTCTCTGTTCCACTTTCAGTGCATGCTCCTACAGCCCAATTTACATGTGTTCTTATTGCCTAGGTTTTTTCTTTATCTGTTTTAGCTCCCCTCTGCTTTCCTCTGAATAATTTAGAGTTGGTTGCCTAAATGTATAGGGTGTGATCACACATCTCTTCATCAAGACTGAATAAAATGTCATTTTTAGATGCACAGTTCTACCAATTAGGATAAATTGTTCATTTTCTCCGATCAGGTTCCAGTATGTAATTGTTCCAGTATTTCTTTTGCAGGCTGAACAAACTTATTTTGCTAAAAATTGAAGACACTTCTCAATTCTTACTCCTATTCTCCTTCTGATTATCTGCATTCTGCTGTTGCTTACAAGCCTTTGAATCAGAGCCCCATCTCTCTCAGCACTATATCAATGCTTAATACCCTGCTTTTTTCTAGCAAACTCAGAATGTAATGTAGCAGGATTTTAGAGCATTAGTATTCATTTTGACCCCTATTTCCCAAACCTTATTTTCAGCTGCTTAAAACTTAGCCAAACATGAACTGGGGCAAAATTTCACCTGCCATTTATAGGTAGTTTAAGATAATTTTTTAAATGTTTCAGTAGCTTGTCAAAGTTACAAATTCAGTTCATGCCTCCATTTTCTTCCTCATAAGTGTCAGCTGTCAGTAAAGGCTCTATGTAAATTTGTTACTCTGCAAACCAGGGCTTTTTGGGACCTTCTCTGCCATTGCAGCTCTGGACTGCAGGCTTTGCTGGAACAGAAGTTTGGGGACATGAAAGTTCAAGCAGAAGTCATTTGTTTCCTTGTATCTCCAGTCTAGCCTTGACCTACTACACCCTCTTTCATAAACTGGCTTATAAGATTATGCCACTTAACTGGAAATGCAGGAGGAAGGAAAAATTGAAAGGAGGAAAGGGAACTTTTCCAGCAAGCTTAGGAAGAAAGAGAAAGACTGAAAATCCAGATGATGGTGGAACCAAAAAGGAAATGGCATTTGCACTGAATGTGGGAAAGAAGTAAGGGAGGATGAGCTGATGAGGAGAGAGAGGGCAAAACCTCTTTGTAAGAATAAGACTGAGCAAAACAGAAATCAGGAGCAGGGAGAGACTCTATGCCAGAAGAATAGAACAGATTAGCAAAGTGGAAACCTGTGAATGACTGGGTGAAAAAAAATGGGACTGGCAAAGTAAGAACACAAGTAGCTTAGCAAAAAGACTGGAGAAGGTATGACACACTGCAGTGTGAGAAGACAGGTTGGGGAAAAAGGAAAGACCCAGCACATGAGCCCTTGATGAAACAATGACCAAACACCTTGCGATACAATACAGGAGCTCCTGTACTCACCAGTCCTCTGGCACCAGCAGCAGCAGCTTTGCCATCCAGGGATACAGCACCCTGACCCCCTTGAGCACAGGTCGGCACAGTGGTCACAGTTTTGTCACATTTCATTAGCCAGTTTGTTAATTCAGGTGGGAAAGGTCTCTGCAGAGGATGAATAAGTGTTCATCCCTGCTGGTGACCCCAGTAGGTGTAGATACAATGCCATATGCTCTAATGAGTTGACTGTTCATCTTTTAAAAGCCATATATATCTTATGCAAGAGAAAATTATGTATTTTTAAAAGAGCACAGAAGTAAATTCTTGTAGATTACAAACTCACCAGCCATTTATATGTACAATGTTTACATTCAGATCCCTTCAACTTCGCAACCATATATTACTTTTTTAAAGGATCTTGTCTCACTCATTGTACTGGAGTACTAATATTCTGGGAACAGTTGATATTTATGTCCCAAAGAAGACCCATGTATACGATACCTGCCTCATTTTTTTGTAGAATAGGAACAGAGCATGGCAGGGACATATAAAGCCTTTCTCCTGGGACATGACCTCTACCACAGACTATATGCCCCACAGGAGCTACCATATAGCAGAGAGGCAACATAATCTCCTCTGATATCTTTTAATCAATGCCTTTCAAATGACAATCACACTACACTCAGCATTTTTTCTGGTGTACTTATGAAAAATCCTGACAAAAACTTGTAGAGTAGTCAGGAAGCAGACAGCAAATTAATTCATTAACAAGTATTAAAAGTTTTCAAAGAAGGCTCTTAGTTTAATTAGGATTCACCTTATCCAATGGTATAAAATCAAAGCAACACAGTTTTACTTTGACTTTATAATCTAACTGTCCTGGTTCTTCCTAGTAGCTGGTATAGTGCTGTGGTTTGGATTTAGTACTAGAAGAATATTGGTAACACACTGATGCTTTAGGTGTTTCTGGGTAGTGCTTGGACTGGCCAAGGGCTTCTCAGCTCTCAGCTCTGCCAGGTGCACAAGAAGCTGGGAGGAGGCACAACGAGGACAGCTGACCCAAACTGACCAAAGTGATATTCCATTCCATATGACATCATGCTCAGCATATAAGATGGGGGAAGAAGAAGGAAGGGGGGACATTCAGAGTGATGGTGTCTGTCTTCCCAAGTAACCATTACGAATGATGGAGCCCTGCTTTCCTGGAGATGGCTGAACACCTGCCTGCCCATGAGAAGCAGTGAATTAATTCCTTGCTTTGCTTTGCTTGCGCACATGGCTTTTGCCTTACCTGTTAAACTGCCTGTATCTCATCCCATGAGTTTTCTCACTTTCCTTCTGATTCTCTCCCCCACCCCACTGTGGGGGGAGTGAGTGAGCGGCTGGGGTTAAACCACCACACTAACATGTTATATAGACAAATTTAAAACACCCCTTAGGGCATCTGCAAAACTATCTCTAAGTTCTAAATAGTATACTTCAGAGTGAATACTTAATGTTCTTTAACTATTAATTAATTTATTTATACATTTTATATATAACTGTAAAATATTTAGGGACCTCTGCGCTAAAAGAGTGCAGATTACAGTCAACAGAATGAGGATCTCTGCTCAGTGTGCAGCAAACAGAGCAGTTGACACTGAAGGAATACAAACCCTTTCTGTAAAGGCACGGGCTAAACCTGCGTACGCGCATCTCTCAAGTTCAATTCATTTACATGTAAAATCCACAGATTTTCTACTTTTTGTTCCACTTCATGCAAAAGCTGTTTTTCAGGGATTTCAGTCTTCATCCTCTGATTAAGGACTTTGCAGCATTTTGGCATGAAAGGTAAGATGTAGAGAAAATCTCTCTACATTAACGCCACAGTTTGGAAGACATACAGGAAACATCCTGCTATTCCAGTCTCAGTATTAAAGTTCATTCTCTAAGAACTTTGTTCCTATTGCAATGAGCCTGCTTGCTTATACCTTTCTATGTTATTTTCCCTCATTCTGTTTGATTTCAAAACCTAAAGGTCTGACTTAGGCCAGAGCTACCTTCACAGATGAATGCCCAGTGTCAGTCTGCTTCATACTCCACATCCCTTTATCAACATGTGACAAAGGAATTTGGTCTTTATTTTCTGCTGAGTTCTTATTTTGTCTCAGTACCCATTCATGGCATGGGAAGACTTTCAGCTTTATACAGTCCACTAATGCATGTTGAAAATAAATTGCCAATATCGGTATATCTGTGTACTTCCTAAAGTACTGGGCAGACATAGTTCTGTGTTGCATGTTTGGGTAGAACAGTGTGGTAGAAATGCCCATCGCGCTTTGATTGCTGATTTTTAATAGCATTTGGGAAAGCTTTTGAAATTACACAAACAGTTTTTGAAATTACTCAAACAGTTCTAAGCGCCAAAGCCACATTGTGATTGATGAGGCAGCTCTGCAAGGTTAGGTTTATATCAGAGCCGTCAGATGGAGTTCCACCTGCAAATAAAGGAACCAGAGAGAGTTGTTATGAACAGCACTACTAACCCAAAAGTTTTCAGGTTGTTTGGCACAAGCATTTCTCTTGCAGGAATATGTTGCACAAAGGATGGTAAGACAGGCTTACATGTACAAATATTTATGTGTTGGGCATATATTTAATGGCCCACATTAACTATAATTGGAAAATAAAAGAAGAAAAATACCCCAGTAATGTGGGAGAGAGAGAAGTGGTGGAAGCAGAATAGTACCAATGCCAGCAAAAAGTTTTTTCTGCAAGCATAATTTTCTCCTTTCTGAACTCACATTTTAAAGGTTGTCTTTTTGGCAGCCTGAGTATTAGTATCAGTATTTTTCTTTTTACTTCACTCAGGCATAATTTCAGGGAAAATGGCATAAGTTTGCAGAACTAATATTTTGGTCACTTACACAGAAAGTAAAGCTTTTGTAGGATGGTCCAGATAGCAGCAAATCAAGAAATGGAAGATTTTGTGCAGCAACTGTAGTGGAAATAACTGGTTTCATGGTGTAAACCTGAAGTCTCTCTTTCACCCCGTTACTCCGATAGAGCATGCAAGGTAGCAATGATTGACTCATTAAATTTAAAGTATACGCTGTAGTTCTTGGAATAGGAGAAATTGGACTCCATGTCATATATTCATCTTTTCTCCCTTCCTATTTTCCATCAACTTCATCATACGAAGGACAACAAAGGATAAGACCCTGCCAGCAAGCTTTGGGATTAAGAAGAATGATAGATGGTTGGCCTTCCTTCACCTCTTCCCAGAAAAAAAATGCACCAGGGAATTGAAAATCTTTGTACATAAGCCCATAGAAAAAAGAAGAGGGAAAGTCCAGACAGTGCAGTTGTATCAAAAATTTTGTTACACACTTGCACAGAGTTCCCCATCAGAAGAGAAAGCCTGAACCTTTTCATATCAAGGAAGGAAAAGGCCAACAGGATCATTAAAGGAGAAACTGTCAACAAAGTCCAAAAGGAGAGACTGTCAACAAAGTCTGTGTCATCCAAGTACCTGTTGATGTCTTGGTAAATGAGAGATTCTTAGGATAAGAGATCTACCGACTATGTCTCCTCAGGGCTAAATGTGTAGAGACAGAAACATTAAGACTTGCACAGATGAAGTCTGAAAGGAAATGTTTGTGTGTAGAAGCACCAGGTTAGATGAACAGCTAGCGTTGATAACAAGGGACATGGCTGCATTGCAATAAAACTAGTTCACACTAGGTAGTGTGCTGTTTCCATTTTGTGCTCTCCTAACAAGAGGATGTCAACAGGGTTACAGCACATTGCATGTGCCATTGCTCTTGTTGAATGTGATGAGAACTGACTGTAGCCAGAAAGATAACCAAAACAACAGAAAACCAGTCAGTGAGCAGCAATGTCATCTCAGATTTATGCAGGCTGAAGTAAGAAAGATTTTGAGCAAAAGGTCACACTGTTAAACAGAATCATTGAAATGGGAGGGGATTTCCACAGATCATTTAGTCCAACCCTCCCTGCTCAAAGCTGGGTCAGCTAGAGGAGGTTGCCTAGAACTATGTCCTGGGTTTGGAATGTCTCCAAGGATGGAGACTCCACAACCTCTACGGGCAACAAGTGCCAGTGATCAATCAACCTCACAGCAAAAAAAAAAAAAAAAAAGCTTTTTCCTATGTTCAAATGGAATTTCCTGTAATTCAGATTGTGTGCATTGCCTCTGGCCCTGTCACTGGATACCACTGGGAAAATTCTGGCTTTGTCTTCTTTACTCACCCTAGCAGGTATTTATGTACATTGATGAGATCTGCCCTGTGCCTTCTCCAGGCTGATCAGTCTCAGCTCTCTCAGCCTCTCCTCATATGAGGATACCCCAGTCCCATAATAACCTCAGTGGCTTTTTCCTGGACTTACTCCAGTATGTCCATGTCTCTGTCATACTGGAGAGTCCAGAACTGGACACAGAACTCCAGATGTGTCTCACCAGTGCTGAGCAGAGGGGAGGGATCACCTCCTCTGGCCTGCTGGCAACACTTCCCCTCATGCAGGCTAGGATAGCGTTGGCCTTCTTGGTGGCAAGGGCACATTGCTGGCTCTAGTTTAACTTTGGATTTACCAAGACCCCCAGGACTTTTCCTGCAAAGCTGCTTTCCAGATGGTCCCAACTTATACTGGTCCATGGAGTTGTTCTTCCCAAAAGGCATGATTTTGCACTTCCCTTTGATGAACTTTCCAGCCTGTCATGGTCTGTCTGAACAGCAGCACAACTGCTTGGAAGTGCACATCCTAGTGCCTCTGAGCTCATGGTGTGAGAGGAGGAGTGAAAGCTGTGAGATAATAAGCATGAATGAGATAAATAAGTTTTATTTCAATTTCACCTGCCCTCCCATAGGGTCTTACACTGAGTTTTATTACATTGGTGGCCTAAATGTTCTGCTAAACAACAGCTTAGATTTTTTTTTTCAGTCAAAGAAATTTGGAGATGCATGTGATGGATGCGTACCAAACACTGAACAGCATAAAGAGAAAACCTCCGTGAACAATGTGATAATATTTAAGTCAAATTGCAATTGATTAGTCATTTCTGAAGTGGAAAATGAATACAGGTGGTAAAGTATTGATGTACACCTTCTAGTATGTGTGTGGGCAGCCACAGAGACACACAAACAGGCAACTTCAGGAATACACATTCCTTTTGAAGATTTTCTTTTGCACTTAAGTTTTCATATTCAAAAAGTAGAAAGGACACACTCTAAACAGTGTAGGAACTGCTGTAAGAGATCTAGACTTTCCTGTGACATACGTTAGATAGTTTTAGTTGTATTCAAAGAAGCGATCTGTACAGTTCAGCAGAAATGAACATTTCAGATCTCACTATGTACCTACAACATTCTTTCCTTTGCACATGAGTCAAGGCTGATTTCATACTCCCACCTTGCTGCAGCAGATTTGCCACTATGTATGTAAGTGACATTTAGAAACTGACAAAATCCATTTACACAGATAGGAGATTATAAACTAAAGTAAACATAGTTCAATCTAAATTCAGATCATTTCCATAACTAGCTATTCACAACAGAAAGGAAAAAATTCTGAAGGTTTTTTTCAGTACATTACATTACAAGTGTTCCTAAAATAAAGCCCGAATAAAAGACCTAGAGTAGCAGAGTATATTAGCTTATTTGACCCTTTTTTTCACCTGTGTCTCATATTATCTGAGATATAATAATGTGATTACAAATATGACCATGTAGCTAATTGGCTCACTCTGACCTTGTAAAACCATTAAAGTCATTTACAGTACATGTAGTGTGTTCAAATACAACCCCACATGGCATTATCAAGGCTGCAAACCTGAAGTGAAATAAATGGAACCTAAGATTTTGGCATCAGGTTACCTGATTTACAAACCATAGCTAAACAAAATAAAAATATTACGTACATGCAGTGAAGCAGAATTAGTGTTATTGCTTCAATCTTCCATCTTCAAAATGTTGATTTTGTTGATTTGCTCTGAAAAGTCTTGAAGCCATATAAATGCAAGATTTTGCATATGATTACTTACCAATATTTCTTTCAGGAAAAATATTTACAATATCAAATGCTGAAATGCCTTCAAATAATGAAATTATAATTTTTCTTGCATAATTTTGCCCAAATAATGATTTAAAACCCCAGAAAATTTTGCAAAGAGGCCACGGTCTCAAGGTCTGCAAGTCCCCAGGGCTTCATGTGTATCAAAACTTAACCTTGTTAAGCAAGTTAAAGTTTGAATGCAATGAATGTGAAAATCAGCCTTCTGTTGCCACAAGGTTTTACACTGATAGTCATGTAAGAATTGGAATGATTTTAGGTCATATTACACGACAAGTCAATACACAGTAATTTGTATACATTGAATTCAGTATACATAAAAAGGGAATATCAGTGTAACTAATCTACTGCAGGTCTATAACTCTGTAAACACACCAATTTAAAGAAGTTTATTTTTGCAGCTTTACCTATTTCTACCCATAAATTAAAAAAAAAATGTTTTTAATTTCTAAAATTTTGTTCATAAAGACACACACTGAAATTACTGCAATATGTATGTCTACATGTTGCTTCTTTCATGGATTAATTTCAGGTCTCAAAATTTGCTTTTATTGAAAAAAAATTTGGAATTTAAAAATTATAGGACGGTAGCATTTCCAGTGGAAAATATTCTGTCTTCTTCAAAATTTACATGAGACTGAAATATTGTTGAACACAAGCTTCTGAGTTCTTTGGCCAAATAGAGATTCTGCCCCAGAAATGATTTTTGGCATTCCTCTTCAGCTAATGAAGTAGCAATTATGAATGCTTTCAAGCAATTAAAAATGAGAGCAGTCAGTTTAGCCAATTGCTAGACAGCTAGATGAGAGTACTTATCATGCCGACCTGTATGCCAACATAACTACACATGAAGATTGTAAAGAAAAATCAGCTTAATCAATAATTTACATTTCTGTAAATTTCATGAACATTTTAAAGAACAGCTCAGGCAAAGACTTAAATTATAAAAATATTCCATTTCCCTAGTTCTACTCATCTTCATGCCATCTAAAAAAGTGATTACTCTGGTTTTAACCTCTCTGAAAGTCACTGAGACTCACAGGACAGGTCAGGCTGTCTTGTCCTGTCAAGTGCTTGTTTACTTATGTCACTCAGCCACATCCCAAGAGGCTCAGGATGCCAGACCTGGGGATTAATGCTAGGAGTGGGGCTGTGCAGAGACTACAGTACAGAAAGGTAGGAAGCCAGCAGCAAGACACATGGAAGGGCATGCAGGCAACACTGCGCACTTCTCCCATCCCCAAATAGACACAAATCATCCTGAATCATCCTACAGGGTACTACAGAAAAGAGATACTGTGAAAACACATGAGACAAAAGCACTGGCCCAATTTCTCTACGACTTTCATTCCTCCCCTGCGTGCTGGAAGCCATAGGAATGAAGAATATGCAAACAAATTCTTTCAGAAGAGTCTAGTTGGCTTGGGTATAGAAAGCCGTGAAAGACAGGTACTCAGAGAAGGCATCCATGCCATCAGAAAATAGACACCAATTTGGGATAGGATGAACTGTTTCCTAGGTTTGCCTCCTCATTCATCCTAGATATCTACCCTTGTATCCCACCCCTCTCCCCCACCTACCTAAGTTACACTTAGGTAAGGTAAGACTGGGTACGAAGTGTAGCCAAAATGTAATTTCCACAGCGTAAGAGAAAGAGAGAAAAAGAGACTGAAAGAAAGAAAAAAAAGGAACATACAAACTGTTACATTATTCTTGTACACTCTCTTCCTTTTATTCCTTTCCATATCAAGGTACAATGTAGATTTTAAAAACACCAAACAACAAACTTTACCCACAAAACCAAAAAATCATTCCACTGAAAGACTATGCTGAAGAATTTTTTTTTTCTTTTTCTGTGATGTCATGAAGAAGAAACTTTTGGCCTTTAAAAACCAGTTTGTTCCAGGTTGTTTCAAAAAGCAATTAAGGGAACAATCTGTATTAAAATGGCCATCATTATTTTCATTTTAATTAAAACAGCTGCATAATTTAATAATTCTATGACACCGTAATTGTTCCCACTACAAATGTTTTTAGTTCCCTACCTTCCCTGTAAGCGTAATAGTGCAGTCAGTAATAAAATGCAAAATAAGATCCAAATTTCCAATTTAAATACAGCCATAAGAAAAAACAATTGTGAAAATCACATATTAAGGCAATGAATTAAGTCTTTTTTTTTGCTCACTTGAGAATGGGCAAAAGATGTATCAAAGTAATAATACTTTGGGCCATATGCTAATGGTAATTCATGGGCAGCTCAAACTTCTTAAATTCTGGACACGTCATTCATAGAAGTCTTTCAATGAAAATTTATAGTAATCAGAGTTCCTAAATATTTGTTCAAGGAAGCATAGTGTCATATATCCCTAATAACTACCTCCTAGGTGGGTAAACTAGAACTGTATAAATAAGGGTTTTTTTCAGATCAATGGCAAAAAAGAAAAAAAAAATATATTTGTTTAGGATTGATTAGCTAACATTAACTTCTTTCCTATCCTTCTGTTAATGAAATTGAAAAAAACTTCCTGGTCACTGTGAATCAGGAAAAAAGAGAAAACAAAGGATTAAAATGGCAGACTCAGTGGAAATGGTGGTGAAAGTCAACGGTTACTACATCCATCCAGGCCACTGCAGAAAATAAAATGAATTATAACAACGCACAAACTCGAGGACAGGCTGGATCGACGGGCTGAGGCCAGTTGTATGAGGTTTAATAAGGCCACGTGCTGGGTCCTGCACTGGGGTCAGAACAACCCCATGCAACACTACAGGCTTGGGGAAGAGTGGTTGGAAAGCTGCCCAGCAGAAAAGGACCCAGGGGTATTTGTTGACAGCCAGTTGAATATGAGCTGGTAGTGTACCAAGGTGGACAAGAAAGCAATTAACCTCCTGGCTTGTATCAGAAATAGTGCAGCTAGAAGGACTAGGGAAGTGATTGTCCCCCTGTACTCAGCACTGGTGAGGCTACATATTGAATATTGTGTTCCATTTTGGGCCTCTCACTACAAGAAGGACATTGGGATGCTGGAACATGTCCAGAAAAGGACAATGAAGCTGGTGAAGGCTCTAGAGCACAAGTCTTACAAAGAGCGGCTGAGGAAACTGAGTTTGTTTAGCTTGCAGAAGAAGAGACCCAGGGGATACATTATCATACTCTAAAACTACCTGACAGGAGGTTGTAGTGAGGTGGGTGTTGGTCTCTTCTCCCAAGTAACATGTGATAAGACAAGAGGAAATGGCCTCAAGTTGCTCCAGGGGAGGTTTAGGTTGGACATTAGCAAAAATTTCTTCACTGAAAGGGTTGTCAAGCATTGGACCAGCCTGCCCAGGAAAGCGGTCAAGTCTCCATCCCTAGAGGTATTTTAAAGATGTGTAGATTGTGGCACTTAGGGCCATGGTTTAGTGGTGGGATGGCAGTGGTAGGTTAACAGATTGACTCGATGATCTTAAAGGTAATTTCCAACCTAAATGATTCTATGATTCTGTGACAGCCCCTAGCCTAGTGGAGTACTAAGGCAATAAGTCAATCCTAACCTTACTGTTGGCAAAGTTTGTCTTACTGTAAAATACTTACACATTGTTTACTCCATATAAATTGTCAACCCACAACTCTTTGTCCTGACCAGAAACTTTTGCAAACACTCCGAATCTCAATAAAATAATGAAGCATTTTGCATTTTATCACACTTAAGTGCACAGTGCATTGTATGTTTTAAGGAAACCAGATTGCATTACTTTGGTCAGAAAGATTGTAGCAGGTCCAGCTAAAAATAAGGCTCATCTAAGAATTATGTTGGTCTGGGGTAGGGATGATACAGGTTTAGAGACTTGGAGCTGGCCTGTCTACATCCCATTTACCTGCCTTTCCTACTAGTCTCTCTGAGAAGAGGCAAAGATGACACAACACCATCATCAACATTTAGTAAAACTGGCTTGATACAGGGATTCAATTTCTCTAGACTGTTTATGAAATTCAACTGATGTGATGTTTTTGTATCATTAAACTATCAAAAGGAGAGGAAGAGGGAAAAACAAAGAAGGAAGACATGCACTCACTACTCAGTAGATGTTTTGTCCTGGCAGGCAGATTCCATTATTTCCCTTCTCATCACATTATGTGATAAGCTTTTCGGTATACTTTCTATACAGTGGTCATCTTGTAGGTCTGATGATTTAGGGACAGTACTTTTTTTTCCATAACAGGCAAAACTACTTGTTTCAACAGGGGACCCGTTCTAGGGAACTTGCTTGGGTGAGAACAGACTGTTAAAATTTGTCATGTGCTTTCTGAGAAGAACACTTAGAGTGTGGAAATACATTACAAATGCCTTAAACACTTAAGCTTTAAAAATTATATCTAAATTTAATTTTTTTTTAAGCTGAAATTCATTGCTAAGTTATTTCATCTGAGCAGAAGTTGAATTAAGGGTCAAACTTGTCTCCTTTGAAAGTTCCGTTCACCTGGCTGCTTTCAACAGGGAGCTGCAAGGAAATGGGGAAGAAAATGAATACAAAATTCAAGCAATTTATTTCCTGGAAATGGTAATGTCTTTTGGGATACATTTTAAGGCAATGGGATTTTTGGGCTGCAGCAGAGCTGACAGCACAGCGGTGGCTGCACAGACATTTCTGCCACCCCAAAGGTCATTTACAAAATGCAGTAACTCTAAAATGTCACCTAACTGATGATGGATGCAAGTGCTCCTGCATTTAACTTTGGTATCAGGATCCTGAGCTCTGTAAATTGCAACCTGGTTGTAAAATGAATAAAGTTCTACACCACAATGTGCATAAAGGAATTATTGAAAAAAATACAGGCATTGCATCTTGGCTGAGCTAATTGCTGATATGGGCTAAAGACCTGCTACAAGCTGAGATTGCGTGCCTTTTGTTTCTTAACACAGGAAAGCCTGGAGGGAAGGGGAGATGTTGTTCCAGTTTCGCTTGGAAAACAAAAATATCTGTAAGAATATAACAGAACATTTGTATACATCCCATGAGTCGTCTCTGTGTGGGGGAAAAGGATGTGTTTAGAGGTTCTGTACTAAGAAAACAACTACCTTTTTTCAGCTAACAGTTACCTGCTCAATGGAGTCAGGCCCAAATTTGAAAACAGGTTTCGTAATGCATATATGCAAACTCATGGAAAATTCCCATGGATAAATAAATTGCAAAAAACATACTCCCTTCTTCAGTCAAAACCCCTATAGAATAGAGTAGAAATTAAATAAGTGGAGTTCTACAGAAATTGTATGGGTTTCTGAACAAACCACAGGAGAATCTACAGCATTTAAAGATAATTCAAGGTGTCTAGAATACATAAATTTATCCAGGGGCTCTCAGCTCATTGGGCCTTTGGAGAAAAGTCTCTCACTCACTTTAGTTTTAGTTACTTTATCTTAATGTGAAACAACCCATGTTCAACACCAATAAATTAGTGTTTTCTCAGGTTACAGTGATTATAAATCCATTCTACTGTGTAGGCAAGGAATGAGTACAATTAGCTGAGTCCCAGGGGGCCTCAGAACTAGCTTATAAATCTCTGCACATTCTTAAACTGACAGTACTTTGGCAATCACTACTGAGAGGGCTCTAAGGAAAGCCAGAGCCTGCAAATCACTGTACTGCAGGAGCACTGAGAGGAAGCTGAGCGTGTTTGCTTTGTCTGAATTGGATTGCCCATAAACTATGTACAGAAATATGGCCTGCGTCTGTTGTTACAATATGATTTCATAAGGAAATTGATTCGAAGAAGTGTTATTTTGCTAAGGAAAAGGAAATGAGGAGGACTCTGTAAGCATAAGTTGCATTTCTTCAGAAGAATTTTGTCTGCAAGTACCTTGCCAGTAATGCCTTCATACACAGTGAAATACTATTTTCCAGACAATTTGATTAAGTAATAGCAGTAACCTGAATGAAAACATAGGACTACCATTTAGATTCACAACTAATGCAAAAACTTTTTCCCTATTTTCTAGTTGTTCAGTATTAGTTGGGGAATCAGAACTAGATCTAAAGTCAAGGAAAATCGAGGAGAATGGTTAACTCATCTCATGGCTGAGGTTTCCTTCGCTTCTTTGTTTTTCATGTTTGTTATTTCACGGAGGGTTTAAGACTCCAATTTATTGAAACCAGGAGGAATAAAGGATTGGAACCATTAGACAGATACAGAAAATTATCTTAAAATTTATTATGGCAGCTCTTCTACAAAAAATTAAAAAGGCAGCTGCGGCAACTATAGAACAGGGAGGTGAAATATAACCCTATATATACCTTTAAAAATGGAGGAAGTGAGACTTAAATCAGTGACTGCTTTATGCATGGGCCAAGTTACCCTCAACTGAAAGCTTTTGTACAGAACAGCCATTGAAATGATCAGTCTTCAGAAGTGTCAAGTTATACTCAGGAATAAATATTTGCGGGATCGGGATCTAAAACATCTGTCTGTGAAGTAATTCAAGGAACATTAGTCACACTAATCTTTTTCAGATTTCATTTGCACTTGAAGAGATATCTTAAAAGTATTCAACCAACAACAAGCCAGTTGTTATGAAATGTGCTCTTTGAATCAAACTGTGCTAAATATCACTAAAGCAAATCCTAAATAGGGCATAAGAGCAGAGTATTATAGGATTTATGTTTTCCCCTGCAAGTTCTCCTTCTCTACAAATTACCTGGATAACTTATTTGGTAATAAAAAGTACTAGAAACACCTGCTTCCATGTCATGATCTTAACCTTCTCATGAAAGATCACCCAAATTTGTAAAACAACACAGCAAGGATTGTCTATTGAAGAACTTGTATTACTTGTTTGAATCACTTTTCTAGGCCACATTAGGAGAGGTGTTGCCAGCAGGTCGATGGAGTTGATCCTTCTCTACTCAGCACTGGTATAACACACTTGGAGTGCTGTGTCCAGCTCTGGGATCCCCAGTACAAGAAAGATATGGACAGGCTGGAGAGCCCAGAAGATATCTTGGAGACTGTTCAGCCTGGAGAAGACAAGGCTCAGGGGAGTCTTATCAATGTATGTAAATATCTGAAGGGAGGGTGTACAGAAGACAGAGCCCAACTATTCTCAGTGATATCCAGTGACAGGACCAAAGGTGATGGGCACACCCTGAAACACAAAAGTCCTGTGTGAACATCACTTTTACTGTGAGGGTGACTGATCACTGACACAGTTGCCTGAGGATGTTGTGGAGTCTCCAGCATGGGTGATATTTAGAAGCTGTCTGGACATGGTCCTGGGCAACCTGCTCTAGGTGGCCCTGTTTGAGCAGGCAGGTTGGACAAAATGACCTCCAGAGGTCCCTTACAACCACAGCCATTCTGTGATTCTGTGATTCTGTGTTTCCTGGTTAAGGGAATATTCTTCACTGTGACACCTAATATTTACACCTGGCTTCAGAAATACAGCTCATAAGCCTAGGCTAAAACCCCAACCTACTTTCAGAAGAACTGGGGAAAATTAGGGTTTTTTTGGTCTGAAACTCACTGCTTTATGTTTCAGAAGAGTAGTACAGCTTTATACTTATTGTATTACTTAACATGGGGACTACTTGCCATCATCACAGTTGAGGCTGAACATAATTTAAACAGGAATGCAAAGTTTAGGGGATAGGAGATTAAACAAACCACACATTTTCTCTCAGTTTCATGCTTAGAATCTCCTCTCTTCCCCTGCTGCTAAGCATTTTGACTAAAGCATATTGAAAAAAACCTGCATAAAACAGTACGGGAGGCAGTGGTTGGAATTGCACTCACTTCCCTCCCAGGGGAGTGTCCTATATGACAGGATCATGTTATTTCTTGTTGACTTCACCTCCTACACTTCAAACCCTGTATTTCTCACCATGGGGCCAGCATGCCAAAATTAATAGAGGCATGAACCTGGACTACGTGGATCTAATTACAAATCAGGGCTAAACAATGAGAAATAAGGGTTTGAATCCTTCCCTGTTGGAAACAGGAGTTTTATCTGCAATGAATGATGAGCCACTTACCTCCAATGACCAAATATTTGAAAGACTACTGTGTTGCATGTTCAGTGCATTGTTGCTGTGATGTGTTATGCTTGCTTATAACATCCTTTCCAGATAAGGCTCCTCAAAGTACTTCTGTGGAGGGCTACCTTGCCTGGCAAACCTGAAGAGTAGAAAGCTGCACAACATGTAGCTATAACACTCTGGTCTGACAATAGCACAGAGTTAGCAGTATAGGATTTCCTTATTTGCTATGCAGTAACACATCATATTTTTCACCTGTATGGCCCTGCATTGGAACAAGTCATCCAGAAAGGCTGTGTAGTTTCCATCCTAGGAGGTTGTGCTAGTTTTCTCTGGGACAGAGTTAATTTTCTTCATAGTAGCTAGTATGGGGCGATGTTTTGGATTTGTGCTGGACACAGTGTTGATAACACAGGGGTGTTTTGGTTACTGCTGAGCCATGCTTACAGAGAGGCAAGGTCTTTTCTGCTTCTCACCCCACCCCACCAGCGAGGAGGCTGGGGGTGCGCAAGAAGTTGGCAGGGGGCACAGCCAGGACAGCTTACCCCAACTGACCAAAGCGATATTCCATGCCATATGACGTTATGCTCAGCATATAAAGCTGGGGGAAGAAGAAGCAATGGGGTGAGGTTCGGGGTGATGGCATTTGTTTTCCCAAGTCACTGTTATGCGTGATGGAGCCCTGCTTTCCTGGAGAGGGCTGAACACCTGCCTGCCCATGGGAAGTGGTGAATGAATTCCTTGCTTTGCTTTGCTTGCATGCATGGTTTTTGCTTTCCCTATTAAACTGTCTTTATCTCAACCCACGAGTTTTCTCACTTTCACCCTTCCAATTCTCTCCCTACCCCACTGGAGGGGAGTGAGCGGGTGGCTGTGTGGTGCTTAGCTGCTGGCTGGGGTTAAACCACAACAGAAATTTTCAAGACCTGACTAGATAAAACACTGAGCAAGTTCTCCTGATCTCAGAGTTGCCCCTGCTTTGAGTAGGAGGTTGGACTTCTGAGGTCTCTTCCAGTCTTATTTTTCCTATGATCCCATGTAAGGTTGCCTGCTTTATCTAAATTTTGCAGCAAGTTTTTCTGGTGCTTGTGCAAAGATTGTAAGTAGAGGATAAAATCTGACTATTCTAATGTTGAACCCATCACCAGGGCATCTCACTACAGGTGTAATTTTATTCTGATAGAAAACTGCTAGCATGGTCCTTTATTTATGTTTCCAATTGGCTTTTTTTTTTTTTTTTTACCAGCTTGGATGGAATAAACTCAAGGCAAATTTTGCAATGGTTGTCTGTACAAGCATACACAGTGTACCATGGGCATTCACTAACTGCTTCAAACTATCATTTGCATTTTAAGTTGTGCATATGATCATCTGAGTTGTGTGCAGCAGCTCCTGGTTTCCTCATTAGATGGCAGAGAACTGAAAAAGAAAGGCTGCCAGATTGATTTCAAGCTCCTTAAGCTTCTACTAAGAGAGCTGGAGAAATAAACTGGATATTATCACATAAAAAAAAAAAAATCCAAAACAAGATTTATCTTCTTTTCTGTCTGAGTAAATTAGCCCAGCTGAAATGTGATGTACAGAGGATCTCTTCCAATACAGAAGATGCATACATGTCAGAGCTCTCAGCTATTTACTATGCTCTATATGCCATATCCTTCTGTCACAATGTGCTTTAACCACATAAACATGTTGTATGGTGCTGCAACTGTACAGCTGCACTTGGTGTCAAGGGCTGCTATACCTTGCTTTTTGGCTTGATTAACTACATCAGCATTTTACATTTGGCCTTGAGACTGGGGAGCCTCAGTCATGAGTTTTCTTAGCTCCATTTTGAAAGCCTTTCTCACGTCTTGCAAGAACAAGCCATCAACCGGGACTGTAACTGTGAAGGAAATTATTCTAATAGAAACCATGTTTTAAAACACAGTTTAACATAAACCCTTAGGGCTCTGACAAGCATGCTGGTGACATGTCCCTTGCCAGAGTAATATGATTTTATCCTGATACCAGTTATGCAGGATGGTGAGGACCCTTTATGTGAGAGAGAAGTGGCAGTGAATGGCTACTGGGAGGGGTGATGAGCCAGCTGAGAGCACATGGGTGAGGGCTAGAGGTGGAGAGTTCTGCACCAGGAGGGAGAGAAGCTGGGGCGGGGGGGCGGGGGGAGAGAGAGAGGGCACAGGGCTTTTTCTGAATCTCAGTAACAAATGCCCCACAACAAATGGCTTAATAAAATAGATGGTTTAATAAGGTAAAATAAAGAAAGGAATACAGACATTGCATGTAATATCTATGGCCCTTCAGATGCCAGGAACTCCATGTCTGTGCAATGTTGGATGGATGGGATCTGTGCAGCAGGCTGTGGGAAAATCCATCTGGGGTTCATCTCTCTCACCCCATCCCCACCCTCCTTCCTACCCTGCCCAGCACAGAACATAGACCAATATAGGCAATGTGGGTCAGTGTTATACGTTTCTCAGCAGTGCCTTGTGAAAGGACAAAGACAATGAGAACAAACTGAATTACAGAAAATGCCATTTAAACACAGTAAAAAGCATTTTTTACTGTGAATGCAGTCAAACACTGGAACAGGTTGTATAGAGGGGTTGCTGAGTCTCCATGCTTGGGGATACTTGAAACCTCATTGGCTCTATGCAACCTGCTCTGGCTGAGCCTGCTTTGGAGAGAAAGGTTGGACTAGACCATCTCCAGAGGTCACTTCCCACCACCCCTACTTATTGATTCCATGAGCCAGACTAATAGATGATTTGTAGTCTTGGCAATCAAAATAATTATCAAAACAAAATTTCTAGACAGAAGCAAGACCTTTTACTACTCCAGCTAGTATGTTACCCAGAACATTAAAAATTAAAAGAATGTAGGCTGTACCTGAAGCAATTATTCAAAAGCTGAGAAATGTAAATTATGTGACTGCCTTAGCAAGCTTTTTTTTGACACTTTCATGAAAGATGATTTTTAAAAGGTTCCCTGTTACCCTTACCCAATCAATTTAACTCTTTAATCAGCATTACTCATTAGATCTGTTGGCTATTCTAATCACACAGCGGATACAATATTACCTATCTCCTTGTGAATACAATATTACCTTTCTCCTTTCATACAAAAAAGAGATGGTTAAAGATTAAGTTTTATTATTCTCATTTTTACAGTCAGTGAACAAACAATGAGATTATAGTTACTATTAACTTTGGAGTAGTAGTTTTGAAATACTTTGGTGTCTTTAAGCTACAGAAAAAAATCTTCATAGCAATTTAAATATTCAAAGCACTTCTCCAAGCAAATCTGCCTGCAGCTGTGATTACTCAGCAATTATTTAAAAGAGGCTTCAGGTATCAGAAGTTGGATCCATAGCTAATGCACTTTCAATGTCCAATTCTGAAGATTTTTGCTTAAGTAATTTGTCCTTCCTCATATACCAACTTTGTGGCAGAGGCAGGGGGGGAAACCAATTTCCCAATCCTGCATTTATCTTCCTTAACCTTCAGAGTCTTTTTCTGCCATCTCCGTTATTCTCTGCATAATGCTCAACTTCCTTATCAAATGAAGCAAGGACCCAGGTGCCTCTGCTACTCAACCTTAATCCATCCCAGTGCACTGGACAGATGTACCCTGTGCAGTAAAAGACACATGCTGTCTTTTGAAAGAAGAACCGTGACCATTGAATAAAGGGATCATCAAGAAGTGCACAGTCAGAGAGCTAAATTATATTTGTGCTAACAACCCTGGTTTCCTGGGTCGTGCTAACGACCCTGGTCATTGCTGAATACTTCCTTCCATCCCTGTGCATGTGTATGGAGAAATCCCCTGTGCCTTTCAACATTTAAAACAAGCATGAGAGGGAAGAATCATATAGCAACAAACTGAGTTCATCTTCCTTAAATTAGTGAGGGGTTTAGATCCTCTATTTCCACCCTTCCATATGAAGCAACCACTAAATGGAGAGAAGCTGCGGTCTTTGCTGCCAAGTTTCAGTGATTTGTTGAGCACAGAGAAATAGCAAGGCACCATCTCCCCAGCTGCTTTGCAGCAGTAGCTACATACTACTTTTTTTATGACCTCAGCCCTACGTATATGTTTTAGTTCTTCTCCTATCCTCGTTATTTCTTGTGGTTAGTGTTCTTAGGCTTGACTGAATTTTCAGCATAGTTTAATCTTTGCTCTTGGGTGCTTTGAAACTGTCTTGATTTCCACTAAATTCTATGGGAATTTTGACATGGCGTTCAGGACAGTCAAATATCCAAATACATAGAAACATTTTTTTTTCCTACTTTTTAGGCTGATCACACTGGTCCATCACATTCTGTATGTCTAAATTAGCACTCTTCTAGTGGTCCTCAAGGAACTCAAGCTGGTCCTCAAGGAGAGAGTTTTCCTAGGATATCAATTATGTGCTCAGTATAGAAGGCGAAATGAAAAACAGGCAAAAATAAATGTAGGGAAGCTATGCTAACTCCCATGGTGTATCCCTGTGTAAGTTCCACTTACATTGGAAGAAAGATTGCTGAAAAAAACATGCCAAAATAACCCCCACTTAAGACGAGGTCCCTAGCAGGCAAATTCCATGTATATTTATAAGAACATCTTGTGATCATAGTTAGATTCCCCAAGGTTTTTTGAAGGGGGGAAAAAAGACTCCATGCACACAGAGTGAAAGCAAAAAGAACTGCAATTCTCAGTTGTTCCGTTCTTCTTGCTGTACAGGAGCAGTCTTTATTTTAAACCCCATTTGACCCGACCGCACTTCCAAGCTGAAAATATCTTTATTACTTGTTGCATGCGTGACTCAATCACTACTTATGGTTTCAGTTTAAAAGTGTTCCTTTGGCTTCACCAGTGAATTATCTGTTTTTAACAGTGTTGTCAAAATCTTTGCTCTAGATATAAACTGATAATGAATTTTCTTTCTTTTTAATGTTTATCTCATCTAAATTTTATTGCCAGCATTTGCCTATTGTTTCAAGAATTCTGTGGGCCAGAATCGCATCTGAGTTATGAAGTTCTATATTAATTTGTTCAGTTTTTAAATAGAATGACTCAGAGTAATTTCTAAAGATTGGACACAACTGGTGGGTGCAAGTTTCTGACAAAGTCAATCTTGTAGGAATGAAATGAGTCCTTGCTAAACTAGCAGCAAGACTAGCAGCAGTAGGAAAGGACTGTTTTGAAAGCACCAACGCTGAGTTCCTGTTTGCAGTCAGCAGGAGTGAGACTAGAATAGCTTATAACCAAGTAATTTTGAGTAGAGGCAGAAAATACACTTGACATGCCCAAGGTCTGTGGTATCTTTTATGATTCAAAGTTTGTTGTAAATGTTCTCCTATTTGCTACTTTTTAGCTCGCTGCCAGTGACCTCCAGGAATGCACTGTAGTTCCTTCGCAATAAGACCGTGTTCCAACCAGCAACGATGCAGCTCCAGATTGAGCTAATTTCTAGTGAAGAACACATCATCAGTCAAAAGTCTCACTGTCACCTAACTAATCTTGAGCATTTTTGTTCTTTTGCAGGGGCTATTCTCCTTCATTCATTTTTGCTTCAAGGCCCTTATTTCCCTCTCTGCTTATAAGGGCAACAAACCTCATTTATACATGGAAAAGGCATAGCGGAGAGAGAAAAATAATTTCTCCACAACTAAAGATTTCCAGGAGTGTTTAAATGACTCAGGAACCACAATCCTCACTAAATATAACAGAAGGGCTTATGAAAATACCCATCTATTCTTTCTTTCTTTCCCCTGGAAACAGAGGAATTTCTGCTGTTGGTTGTATAGAGCCAGGATTGGTAGTGAGTGGTTCAATATTTCTTGAAGACAAAGGACACATCTGCTGAAACATGAAATAATTGAAGTTATCCCAAGTCAATACATATGAAAAATATTTTGTTTCACAAAACTGGTTACATTTTCCCGCTGAAGAAGCTCTAATTTTGCCCAAGCAATCAGTACATGATTGAATAGAAACAGCCTGAAGTGAATATTTCATTGCGAAGAATTTTTCCCTCAACTGCACTCCATAAAACAAAAATTACTCAGAGTTGCTTGTAAAACTAAAACAAATTTGGTCTTTTACACTCCTGTTGTCTTGCAGCTTTAATACAAACATTCATTTCGGGCAACTAACTACAGTTACCAACCAGCTCATACCTCAAGATTAAATACATCATCTGAGTAGTCTAAATAATTTTCAAGCATATAAAAATTACTTTTTTTATGCTACTATTTTGTCTTATAAATGTTTGTAACTCCATCATAGGTATAAGAAAAATAACAACAGTACACCCTGAGAAACCATTACAAGTGTTGCTGTGTTACACAGTAGTTATAAATGAACACATTCTTTTCAAGTAGTTACTTAGAAATACTAATATTCTTTCCCTGTTCCTTGCCTGACATCTTAGAACAAAACATCAGTCACCAAAATTCCATGGATTTTTAAGAGTAACTATATAGAACCTCTGAAAAAAGAAAAAGGTTTCACTTCCATCTCTGGTAACAAAATGTGTGTCATCCTGCTCCTATTATAGAAACCTACATCACAGAAACCAACGTGGAAGACAAACGGTGTCATCTCCGCTGCAAGGCAGCACTTCCTGAATCAATATTTGAGAGCAGTAGATGTAACAGCACTGTGGGACCACTTATATTCCATATAAATAAGGCTATATTTATCAATTAATTCTCATACTAAATATTGAAATATGTGGTGGAAAGCATTGACACAAATATTCTTATGGGAAAAACATTATTTATTTCTATTTTACAAAGCATGAAGAGAATAATTCATGTGTTTTAATAACATTAATTTAGAATAAATTTTCAGTTTTGTTTAAAGAAATATTTTTTCAGTCTTATATTAACTGTACTGTTAGTAGTCCGAATCCCTTTTGGTAATATTTAACTTTATGCAAATCTCAGGAAATTCAGTTTCGTATCTTAGCTCTTACGATTTCTTTTTCTTCAAACTATCAGTTAACCTATATTAGTCAAGTGTTTCAATTTCTTCTGGGATCTGATTTTATAGTAAATCTATTGGCATAAAAGGGTATCTGTCTCCTAAGTCCCATTTACACATATTTCTTCATCCCACCCTTTTTCTTCCCATTCTCTCCAATACTGATGATTACCCCTTTCATTTCAAAGGAAAAACAGGGTGGACGAAAAGGGCAGTTCTTAAAAGCTAGGTTGGAAATTAGCTAGCAGCTATTTTCACAGGATTTTTTCCCACCTTTTTATGAACACTCCTTCTCTAACTAACAGAAAACAAGGATTGTTTCATAAGACAGGTTTATGAAAACAAACCAGACAAAAATTCAATAAGGTGCTGTGGGGATATCATGGTAAAGGAAATCTTCATATCATTTTTCTTTCACAAGAGGATCAATTCTGTAAAAGGTTGCCAATAAATCAGAAGGGAATAAACTGCTTGTTCACTGAGGATAGGATAAGTACTAATGGGTTATATTATTGAAGCATGGGACATTTAGGAAACCCCATAGGACAGTGAAGTTAAACTGCTGAGATTTTCTTCAATGGAGGTTTTCTTTTCTTTTCTTTCATTTTTTTTTTTTTTAAAAAAAAAGACACTTACCAAGCCAGTTTGTCAGGAAAAGCAGAGCAGTCCTGTTTTCATAAAAGGAGTCAGGGACTGGAAAGGCTTTTGAAGCCCTTTCCTCTTTAAACTGAAAAAGGCTTTTAGTTTAAAGTTCATCTATTTGCAAGCATTTTTTTTTTTTTCAAAAGATGCAGAAGAACCACATGTTTAATTCTATGTTTTTAGGACACTGTCCCCAGTTTGCTGAAGCAAAACAAACAAAGGGTACTTCTTCAGAAGACCATTACGTGCAGCCCATGCACAGGTTTCCCCTCCCTGTGTGGCACTGAAGCCACAGCTGAGAGGCAGGGGTAACTGGTGGAGGTTGCATTGCCTCTGGGAAGCCCCAAACCTCCAAAAGCTCAGCATAACTCAGGGTTGACATGGACTCTGCCTCTTGCATGTCCCCGTGGTGGGAGCAATCCCTCTGCTGTTTCTGCTCTGGATAAATCCTTCCTTCCCCTGAAAACCCATTTCCCTGGCCAACCTGACCCATTTCTTGCCGGCACTGCTTGCAATAAGCCATAGCAGGGATCAAGTGTCTGGGTGTTAACTGAAGGCCTCCAGGGGCGTGTACTTTTTTATTTTATCTTGGCTCAAAGGCAGTATGGCAAGCCATGATGTCATGTCATACTTTCTCCAGAGTACCTAAAGGTTATACACAAACCCAGCACCTCCAACTCTTTCTCTTTTCCCTGTATTAAAGAAAAGCAGTGAAACAACCTCACAACTAACATGAAAATTCACACAGCCTGAAAAAACCACCAACCCAGGTGTGCTCCCAGCTGCACCAGAGGAACTCACCCTGAGCGGTGAGCCCCCACCCATGGGACACTGCTCTGGCCACAGGAGAGTCTCCCATTTCCAACAAGTGGAGAAAATTTATTCTGATAAAAGCAGTACATTTCAGGAGGAGCTGCACATGAGGCCTTCTCATGCACAGGGTCCTGGCTGATCCCATTACCACCCTGGTCCCACTCCCACTCTCAGCCCCAGCTCCCTGGCTCCCATAGGGAGCCAGCCCGTGCTGTGCCCCGACAGCCTCTCTCATCCACTATCTCAGAAAGCTCACATCGTTACTGAAATAAAGACACCATCACTCCCAAACTTGGGAGAACCCTTGCAGCTGCCATTTGCAAATTCTCTTTTTTTTTTTACCTGATATTATTTCCTTTGATAAAACTTCAAATGAATACGGCAACTGTTTGGTCTTTACAAGACAGTAAAGGTTGGAAAAAGTGGTGGAAGCTACAATATTGTCATGCATTGTTCACTGGTGAGCAGGGGAACACTGATCCCTCATGGAGTGACCAGGGCTAGAGCAAAGACACTCTCACTTCCCTCTGAACTCCACCCAGTTACCTTTTACATTGCTTTTCTCAGTGCAAACCCCTGTTAATCATTGTTACCTGTGATCTGTGCCATCCTCAAAGATAGCAACGGCACCCCAGGAGAGCCTATTAGACCTTCTAAAAATAGCATACGGCTCCCAAGAGCCCCAAGTGGTAAAAAATCCGCTACATTAAATGCATTACCATAACCATAGGAAAGTACAAATGTCAATGAAGAATTTATTCTTCTTCTCAAAATGAACAATGTAGCTATTTACTTCCAATGCCACAAACCCCATTTTCAAGTTTAATGGTAATTACCTCATATCCATTAAAAGGGTAGGTTAAAACTTTTAGCAGATTCTGTGGCTGGTTTGGGGAAAGAGACAATGAGCCAAGAAATGTGTGGTCGCACAGGAGCGGCTGGGAGAATGACGCTTAAGTTGGGAGTTGCAATAGGGAAATCTCACCTCTCCTGTGCCTTCCATACTTTCTCAGATGTAGCATCTTCACAAATTTCTTATCTTGAAATCCATCATATGCACCAGCAAATTCAATGAGTGGATGGATGCCATCAGCTGTTTTTAAGTGATCATGCTGTAACTGCCATGAAAAGGTTTCGTAAAAGAAACTCAGAAATATATCTGCAAGTTTGTTGCATGCAGTGAACACAACTAGAAGTCTATTGAAGTGCAGGACACAGTTTTATTACACCTAAAAATCCCACCTACATACAATTCTAGGCTTTCTAATGGAAATGGAGCCTTAAACACTACCACTTTTAGCACAACAGTACTGTGGGAAAGTCCAGAGACAACCAGCAGCAGCAATACTGTCTCTGTGCCCCATGCTCTCGTTTTGCACAGGCAGCTGCTACAGATTTAGAAATCAGCATTAATTTCTGAACTTCCTAATTAAATACAAAAGAGTAAAAAAAACCCAGTCACCATCAGATGCAGTACAAAGAGGTCAAATCCAGTATTAAATAGAAAAACTATCAGGCATGTAACTGTGGGCAGAACAGAATGAGATACAGTTTTTGACCTCTGAGTTTCTGTTTTAAATCTACATGCAGTTTTATAGTCAGTCAGTTATAAAAAGTATCCTGCCATTTGACTCATCTCTGTATGCCAAACTTCTAAGGGAAATTTATTCATGGTTATATTTGAAGCACTGTCAATATGCCTTGACATCTCAAATCAAAACATCAGAGGAATCTAATGATTTTATTGCTAATGATTTTTTTAAAAAAATAAGTCCTACTTGGCTTTTCTGTATCATTTTTTCAACCAAGAAACCTCTCAGGAGACATTTCTAAGCCACAGTCTTCAAAACTTGATGGAGTTTCTAACCTGAAAAGTCAGCTTCTCGCACTGACAGACAAATATCTTTTTGGTGATTCCCTTAGCATTGTTCATCCAACCTTGATTTGCTGTTCTTCAGGCTCTGGGCTTTTTGTTTTTCCCCTGAGGGCATACATTTTCTTAAAAAGCAAAAACACAGAGAGTAACCAACAGTTATAATATCTACACTACAACACAGAAGGTATATATATCACTTCTGTAGACTTAGGTAGCCTTAAATTGATTTGCTCTTTTGTCCATAATGGAACAGCCATGTAATTCAGTGCAAGCTGAAATCCATCCAAGATTGTACGCAGAGCCGATTTTACAGGGCAGTCATCCAATGTGTGAGTGTGAGACCTCCATACATTCATTTTTCTTTTCCTCCCAGACATTATGTTGTCTCTGAGCCCATCTCTATACTTTGGCTGCATCCAGGATGCCACAGGTGTGTCACCCTCAATACTGATCACATTTAGTTCAAAGTCAGCCCATGTACACATACAGGTTTTGGTTACGGTGTCAGCTTGTATTGGGTCGAGCTGCATAGTGCTGTGCTTTCTGTTGGTATGTAGAAGAGGGTTGATAACTCACCAGTGTTTTGGCTACTGCTGAGCAGCGCTCGCACAGCATCAAGACTGTGTCTCCAACATTCCCCCACCACCACCAGTGGGTCGGGAGGGGGCCAGATCTTGGGAGGGGATGTAGTGTCTTCCAGAGTAACAGCTATGCCTACTGAAGCCTGCTTCCTGGGAAGTGGCTGGTCATTGCCTGCTAAGGGGAAGTGGAGAATAAAATCTTGTTTTCCTTGTGCTACCCCGCAAGGCCTTTGCTTTTGCTTTTTATTAAACTGCCTTTATCTTGACCCACAAGTTTTCTTTCTTTTCCATCTCATTTTCTCCCCGCCTGTCCTGCTGGAGAGGCGAGCGATCGAGTGGCTTGGTGGCACCTGGCATCCAGCCAGGGTCAAACCATCACATAGCTAAACCAGCGGAATTCTTCTTGAGGAAGGCTGAATTTCAAACAGAAACTTCCTTCAACTTTCTCCCTCAATACAGAGGGAGAAAAAGGACTTGTTTGTTGCAGTATGTGGACAGCCCCCATGAACTGCAACAAACTGCCTAAATTAGCATATTTACTAAAAGGATTTTCTGTCGTAACTTTCATCCCACACATCTAAATCCTTTTTCCTACGGTTGTTCTGTTCCTCCTAACACCATAGAGACCACACTGAGAGACACACCGATCATATATAAAAAGAAGCCTGAAGAAAATGGAAAACAGTCAGAAAGGTACAAAAATTAAAATGCTTGCATATTTAAATCTACTTGGAGATTTGGAAGATGGAAATGCAGTACAAGTAACTTCAAAATGTCCAAGTTTTATGTTTGTTACATGTGTTCTGAAGTATAGACTCATACTTCACAGAAAAGTGGAACAAAAGGAGTAGGTATCTCCAAAGCATTCAGCAAACAGCCACCCTATGTCCCAGAACAGCTTATAGCAAATATAAAGGCAATAGTAAAGTACAATAACAGCAGCCATGAGGGCAGTGTGAAAGAAAATCATCAGCATCTTTTTTGCCTGCAGTACTGGGAATTCTTCAGAAACCATTTTCAGATAGACCATACTTTGTTCTACTGTAGAAAACTACAACAAAACATCCTTCCCTCAGAAGTACCTCTACTAATCTTATCAAGATAAAATTTCTTTTAGAGTTACATCTAGTTACCAGTTAAACTCTGGACCATATGTGAAGGACAGACCAGGTAAGCTTCCAAAAGCATTAGTGCCCAGAAATCCCCAAGCTATGCAACCAAAAGCCCATCCCCAGCTGAAGCCATCTTTTAGTGCCTCTATTTGGCATTGCTCCAGAAACAAAACCAAAGACATAAGTTCAACTTCTCAGTGGAATGGAGGAAAAACTCATGTAAAGAGATACTACTTCATCTGTATGCCCTGCGTAACAACTACTCAACTCAACCAAGAGGAGTGCTCCCCTTCTCTAAGGAGTTACAGTGCTTGTTTCCAGTACCAAATAGTGTTGTGCAGACTTTCTGCAATTACAGAGAAAAGCAGAGACCTTCTGGTATGGCTGGCCTCCTGTGGTGGTTTGACCCTGGCTGGATGCCAGGTGCCA
>NW_009260763.1:2649491-2658371 GCF_000687185.1 Egretta garzetta
ACACAGTCTTGATGCTGTGCGAGAGCTGCTCAGCAGTAGCCAAAACACTGGTGAGTTATCAACCCTTTTCTACATACCAACAGAAAGCACAGCACTATGCAGCTCGACCCAATACATCTCCCAAACTGTTTGCTCTGGAGTCATGCTGCTAACCACCAAAGCTGTGCTGTGCTCCTATAGTTCTTCCATGCTTATAGAATAAACTCATTAACGCTAGTACTAGCTGTTCCCACTCATCCCTGCAACATTCAAAACCTGTTCACACAGCCTAAACCAGAAAGTTCCTACCTGTCTAACTTCAGTCCTGTCGCCGCTCTTCTCCAAAAAGAAAAAGGGAAACATGGTCCGAAACGAACAGCTGAAACCTGTATCAGATGAGGACGATGCAGCAGGATTAGAAAAATGTTTAAGAATAAGAAATATTTTTCTTTTTTCAAGACTAGATAAAAAATGAAGAGGTATTGTTTGCAGGGGGCTTCTGAATTTTTGCATATAGCTCTTGAACTTATGTATCAGTTAAGCATATTTATCCTTTTAGTGCTGAATGCTGCCACAAAAAGCAAAAGAAAAAAGTTCATGAAAGTTCCCTTCTCAGCAGCCTGTCTTCCAGCCCACTGGAAGCAAAAGCAACACAGGGGCTGGAGGTGCAGATGCAGTCCTCATGCTTTCTTTGTCAGCACAGAGAGAAAAATATCCCCTTCTTAAGACTTCTAATGCTATCTATCACTTCTGTAACTCATAACAGCAGTATGAATATTTCTCAGACTTAACAGTGCTTTGGAGAGAGGCAAAGGCTAAGTTTTATTATTATTAGCTTAATTTCTACTCTTTTTCTTCACACAAACACACACTACTGAGCCCCCGGGAAACATTAACAACAATAGTCTAATTTCTTGTTCCTAATACTGGCTTTAATTAAATATTGCTTTTTCCCTACTTAGCTAGGCGTCATGGGACACAGGAATTATTTGAAAGGACTTGGGACTGGACTGAAAGGCTGGTGCAGTAGAAGAAATCATTTCCCTGCAAAAGGAAGGATTAATTTGCTGCCAGCTCATTTTTAACTGGTCTCTGTGACTCGCTCCTGCAATGTGGCAGCCAAGATTTCAGAGAGGTAATGCAAGCACAATTGCATGACTACTTCTACGCTTACAAAAGACCCCTCTGCAGCACAGACATGTTTCACAGAAATGCTTACGATACACTCACAGTGCTCTATCATGGGGGAAAAAAAGGGGGTTCGGATGTTTGTGAGATGGTCAACGTTGCTTGAAATCAAAATACTGAGACCCTTCACTTTTTACCTTTATTAAGTTATTACTCTTCCTGAAACACTGGTCTGGAATTGGTCAACGCAAGATGAGAAATAAAGATGGTTAATTCACTGCTGCAAGAACGGACACATTAAAATTGCTCCCCTTCTCAAATTTTAGGTAATATAACTAATGTAACTTCAGCTAGGAAAAATACAATTGAAGAGGGTTGTGATTTTTTTTTTCTTTCTCTTTCTTTTATAACCCAGTTTATGGGCAAATCCCTAACAGTACGTTTCTAGGAGTTTGCCTGTAAAGAATCAAAGCCAATGCCTACACACATGGGGATACTTCTTACTTAGGAAAACCTAATGGGAAAGGAGCAATACATAACAGGGAAAAAACCTCCCTTCCTGACACAATGTGGAAGAAAGATGATAATATTGTGTTTCCATTAAGAAAAAAATAACCAAAACAAACACAAAGCATAAAAATAAAAATAAAATTCCTTTCAGAATAAATGGCATGGACTCTGAATGGTGTCTGAATTTCTGATGATTTATGGCAGCACTTTAATCCAATGATTATTTTATAAAGTACACTGAGGGAAAAGCATATACGTTTCAGAAATATCCTTTTTTTTTTTCTTTTTTTTTCCTTTTTAATTTATACTCCCAGTCTTCATGCTAATCCTAACTAAACAGGAATGGATATAAAGAAGAGATTTGGATTTCAAGTTTTGTATGTTGGAAGCCAGGAGACTGATTTAAGCTTAGTAAACAACAGAAAAAACAAGCCACAGGCAGTTTGGCCAACAGTTTTTGTGAGTCATAGAGGTGCATGGACAACATGTAATTATTGGAAAAACACATCTAATCAAATCTCTCTCTAAATGCTGGCAACACAGTATTCAATCTATTGCCTTTGTGCTAACTTTAATGGGTTGCTTACAGCAGCTGCCTCAACCCGTTGCTTCAATTACCACCGTGCCTTCCCAATTCTGTGTCGCTACTTTCTTCACTGAAATATATTACCCATTTTAAATGGGTTTTCTCTTCTTGCAGGTTGTTCTGTGGTACAAATACTATTGTGACAGTAGCTGTGCCAAAGCGTGTCCGTGGTGTTTGAAAGCCCATGGGCCACTGGATGTGCATCGCAAAGCTGAGCAGCCAGGACTTGGCTGTGCGTCACTGGCTACTGCTGAATTCCTAGGTCAGTTGGGTTGCAGAGTTACTGTGCTAGAAAGCATCTCCAGAAGTCATCTAGATCAACCCCAATCCACATCTTAACAGCTGTTCTACCAACTTGCCCTTGAAATCTTCCAGCAACAGGGATTCTATGAGTGTCTATGTAATCTTTCCCAGTGCTTTGCTGTCCTTTGAGTCAGGTTTAGGGGTTTGTGTTTTTTTTCTTTTTCTAAATCTCCGTGCTCAACTTTTTTGCTACAGCTCAGACATGTTCATTTTTGCCTTTTCTACCACATATTCCTTCTTTGCAGTATCTCTTAACATATCCGAAAAATTATCTTCCTCCTTGAACTTCGTTTCTTTACGTTAAGCTATTCCATTTATCCAGTATTTATTTTTCCCTAGTTTTCCATACTGCAGAAAATTCTCATTGCTCTCACTGGGTTTCAGTTCAGGAGAATTCCTGAGTTTCAAGACAGAAGAGACTTACTCTTCCTGAAATACAGTCTCTTTGACTGAATTTATGAATAGAGGAGGCCTTATCAATGCTATGAAGTAATCCCTTTGCCATACAGAAGTCCTGCAAGATATATCTTTCTCTAAAACCTTACGGCCTCCAGTCTGATCTCTTACTACAATTTGTGTCTTTCCTCTGCAATGGCAAATTTGCATTTGTGCAACAGAATTATTGTTTCCTTAAGAAAATGTTAGTTCCCTTGATTCTTTTTCCTTAAACCAGTTTTCTGGGGGATTTTATTTACCAGTTGATTGAGCCTACTTTTCCAAAATCTGATTTTTTTGTTTTGTTTTGTATGTTTACTTCTGCTGCAGAATGACTATCTTTATTCTGTTGCTGCTGCGGATCATGATCTCAATGATTTCACCATTGTTTACACCCAAGTCATCTTTTACCGCAACACCCTCAATGAACACCTTTCTGTCAGTTTGAATCATGTCACTGAGAGTTTCCTTCTATATCAAAAACCATTCCCAACATACCCAGAATTTTCAGGACTAAATGCTGCCAAATTACATTAACCTGCTGAATAAATATGAAGTTTATTGTTTAGTAATAAAATAGTAGAGATTCTATATCAGCAGTTAAATTTTGAATCAATAACCAAGAGTTCTAACTGCAAAAAGTGAAGGGAAGTGAAAATATAAAAGAAATGCTTGAAAAGTGCCCAGTATAGTCTGTTGCATCATAGCTTCATATGCACATTAAAATTCAACAAAGAGAAAACTTGACTGTCTGCAATCCACATTAATTACAATATCAAGAACTTTTTTCTTTATCTTACTGTTACTTATAAATGCAAAGCTTTTCTGCTTTATTCTTTTAGATATGAAAACAAAAAAATCTTTGTGAAAAATTTAGCAAAGTGAAAAATACTAGTCAATGTCACAGAATCATAGAATAGAATCATAGAATTGTTTAGGTTGGAAAAGACCTTTAAGATCATCAAGTCCAACCAGTAACCTAATCCTGCCATCCCACCACTAAACCATGTCCCTAGGCAAAAATAAATCAGTTCATCCAGCTGTGTCGTCGTCTTCTTTCTCAAGAAAGCACATAGCCATCAGCAGGTGTGTCCTCATTTGTTGTCCCATTTCATACCCACGCCCTTGAGCAATTTTGCAAATTGTGAACTAAATACTGCCCAAATAGACTAACACTATGGAACCGTTGGTTCCAACCACCAACTGATCTTATCTACAAATCATCTGCTCCCAATAAAAAATATGCAGGAGGAGACACATTATCAGTTATTCCTTTGCTCTACAGAAGGAAAATTTGACTGCAAAATGTTTTTTAAAGAACTTCATGTATTTATACACTTTTCCTTTAAAAGAGATGCTGTCTAAACTTTCCAAATCTTAGAATAAGCATAGAAATTTTATGTGCCAGCAAGCCTGTATGCTTCGTCACACGGTACAGACTATTGCATGTTTAGATGTCTTTTTGTTTATTCAAGTATTCCCAAATATAAGCTGCTGAAACTGAGAGCAGGGGTAAATGAAATGGTTTTTTCATAATGCTGCTGTGTAAATACTGATGTGCAAGAATGCTGGGGACACCTTCGTGTTCCTTCTGTCTCATTATCTCTAATGTTTGACAGTGTAGAACCTGGTCAAAGAGAAAACTCACGCCCACATCTGAAATCTTTTATAGCTTAATCCAAGAAAAAAACCCCTTCTGGAATCATTGTGCTCACAATGTTATAATTCCAATTAAAAAGAAAGTAGAAAAAATTAGAAATGTAAGAAACCAGAAAAAAATAGAAAAATTAAAAATTAGAGATATTCACATTGCCAGGTAAGTCTTTTTTACTAGACAAATCTTTACCTGATGTCAAAAGCTCACTGGAGGATGGGGGTTTTGTTCTTTTTTATTTGTTTGTTTTCTTCAGTTATGTTTCAGTTTTATTCTGCAAAACCTTGCTGATTAATTTACTATAAATAATATATTTAGAAAAACTTCAAGTGTTAGGAGTCATTACTGTTGGCCAAAACATATTTCCCTTTGCTAACACTTGGTTTTCATCAAAATTTCTCTTCACATAAATGTCCACAGGCCAATTAATGAATAATTAAATAAAGGAGGGGTGGTGTAGGATTTTTTTTTTAATGCAAACTATATTCAGAATCCATAGATAAAACTGGCTAATTGTTAAAGGCCACAAGAATGAGTATGACCTGAATATATTAGATTAGAGATTCCAGCAGTGAAATTATCAGAGTAAAATTACACTTGGTCTCTTAAAGAGGCAGGTGTTAATAAACACAAAAATTAACTAATTACAGTCAGTAGTACCTGTCAAGTCTGCAATATTTCTTTGTTTATTTTTTTTATCTGTTCTTCTCATCCTGAGGAAAAACAAAGAACAAGCCACATTTTACTGTGTGCTTATGAATACAAACAGTAACAGGCAAACTAGCTACAGAATAATGGAAGCAGGGATACACAATGACAGGTACATGACTACCTATTTTTATTGAGTTTTTCTTTCATTTTATTAAAAACTAAAGCTGAAGAAAGTGTGACTTGGGTTAACTGAATAAATCAAAGTTTTCATGTAAACTGTAGTACATTTTTTACCTGCCTGATTAGTTTCTTCTCCAAGGACATCTTAACATTGTCTCTAAAATCTAGAGTAAGAAATTAAATGCAACTTCATTGAGGCGGTTTAAGGACCTGTCATTACAGGCTGGTGTCTGAGTTGTTATAAAGCCAGGGACATCTGCTGCAGTAATGTGCAGGTGTAGCAGAGTATAACCCACCTATTACACAGTGGTTTAATGTTGCTTAATAATACTGCCGTGTTTTAATCCTTTTTTTTAATTGGAGTTACATGTTGAAGGACATTCAGCAGTGCATATGTCTTCCGCTCAACTCTCACAAGTTGGACCATCCTAACTGGGCAGTGGCAGGGAGGATTTCCTGCTCTTTGCAAGGGAATGTGCATAAAGCGTATATTTATAGCAGCGGATGAAAAGGTAAATACTGTCTTTGAACAGTTGAATTTGGGTCAGTAGTCATAAAATACATCTCTGAACATTTATGTTTGCCAGAATGTCTTTTTAGGAATTAGATAAAATGGATATTTTTTTCCTTGATAGGAGACATTGTTCTTCAGTAACTAAGAAAAGCTCACACACTAAGAATATAAGTAGCCTATAACTGGCTGGTATGTAGGTAGTCACAACAGACCTCATTGCAAAAGTCAGGGTTTACATTGATACACTAAATTCTCTTCACAAGGAAGTATTTTAAAGTCCATCCAAACATATTAAGCAAATTAAAAAAAAAACAAAAACAAAACCAAACTTTGTCCCTTGTCCCTCTTTTTGTAGAGGCAAAGCCAGTGATATCGAATATTTATTCAAAAAGGGCTGAGAGGGAACCTGGACATGCTGTAAGCAGAAATCATTTATTTGTCTAGCCCCTGCTTGTATACCACACTGATAGATTGGGTTCTGTTTTTTTCACCAATATTATGTACCTTCATACAAAAAATGAGGAATGCAACAGTGGAGTTGGAGAACATATTTTTCTTCAGGTAACAAAAACATTTGCTGTGATATAATGATGAGAATTTTTTCAGTTATTTATTTTTCTCTTTGAAATTACAAAAGTTTTTTGTTAAGACCTGAGTAAAGTGCAGAACAGAGGGAGAAGATATACTGTGAAAGCACAGCTCTATATCTTACAGGTGATGTTTTGGAAAAAAGTTTCGGGAAAAAATAAATTACCATGATGAGATGCAGTCCTGATTGAATCTCTGAATATGACTTGCTGTTTCCTTGGAAGGTCATAGCATACCTGAATGCATGTTGAGGTGGCATGGTGCCTCAGTGCAGCTGTCTTGGACAAGTGCTGAGGATGAGATTTTGCCCAGTGAATAATACTGAAGAAGGTCTCTGGAAAAATCTTCCCTTTGTCCCTGTCAGATTTTTTAATATTCAGAAATGGGTGGATCAACACTGTGTAGTTTAAGTGTTAATAGCTCCTGAAATAATCATGTTTGTTAATCAAGGAACAAGCAAGACATCTTGTTATGAAACAGTAGTTATGCTGAATTCCAAGTGAGATTCTTTGTAGCAGCTTCTAAATTTGTGACTGATTTTATTCCATACCTGAAAAGATTATAAAAATAATAAATATTTATGTTATGTAGGCATACAAGTTTTAAACTCTCTCAGCAGCAGTATAGAATCCAGCATACTTAAATATTTTGCTGTACTAAGAGACCTGTGACTTCTGTGAAAGATAAATTTTAATTGCACACTGTTTCCGAGATAAAGCGATGCTTTGCTACCTGAGTAATAGGAGTTAGAGTGCCACAAATAGGATGAGGATACAAGTAAATAAATATTCTAAACAACTACTTGGATAGGTCCTAAATCATTATATACAAACAGTTGCCTTATCATGAGTATGTAACATTTTGTATCAGCCTCTTTTTTCCTCCCTAAGCTTTACTCATGATAGTTTCTAGATTACATTTAAGATAGGCTGGTAGCACAAAAGTGTATACCCAGTGCAAGCTCTGTTACATCTTGGCTTAAAGAAAGGGACAAGTTTTGGGAAAGCATCCCCATTCAAGATTTAAGAGCTGCATTAGTCATTTGTCTGATCTAGAGCTTTTGTAAGCTTGATAAACACAGCCTTCAGTTAGGGGTGGCACAAAGATATTTCTTACTGAAGTAGAGACGGAAAGGACCATGATTTCATAGGTCTCCATTTCCTACACATACTACTTGGAAAATAAAATCCGTCAAGCAACTTCTGTAGGCACCATGAAGAAACAATTACTGGGCAAGATGAAAGTGAAGAGAGTGTCTTTCTGAATCAACGCGGATGTCTAACTGGATACTGAGAAGTCCTCATTTTCCTTCAGCATGTATAGAAAAAAAGTACATTTGCACTAAGAAAGACCTGAATGATTTAGACTAGCCTCCTGATTTCTTTCATTTATTTAAGGGTGTACTTAACACCACAAAAGTGAAGAGATGTAGCATATCTGCAGTTCTTTTTGTAAAAATGATACCTGCAAGGCATTCACTCATTGTACCCTCCCAGGTGAAATGCCAACAGCATCCCTAACCTTGCCCAGTAATCACAGTTACTGGAATCCTTTATTGCTTTTCCATCTCAAAATACCATCTATATAGGTAAAAATAGAATCAAACGTAACAGTATTCCCATTCATTGGATGACAAATGGTGTATGAGACCAAGCAAAAAAAAAAAAAACTGTTTTAAGGGAAACGCTACTGCTGTGGGAAAGGTACTCATTACTGCTATTGACCTTTGAAAAATAGTTCACATCTATTACTTGCTAACAATGACAGGTTCCTGGCTTACGTATCTCCCTCTGAAGTTAAATGCAACTACAGAACTTTGTAGTGTGGGTTTGCTTATTTGTTTAATATGAACCATCAACCAGGGAGATTTCTAGTCTAAAATATCTTGTCAGTTGTTCAGCTACTGTTTTGAAACTTCGTCAACATTAACTTCCTGCTTGCTACAGTCCAATTATGCAATTTACTAATCGATATGCTTGATGTTACTCACTGAAATACTTTCCTATTACTATGGGGGGGACCCAAGCAAATAAAGGTACACTCATAGAATCATAGAATCATAGAATGTTTTGGGTTGGAAGGGACCCCTAGAGGTCATCTAGTCCAACCCCCCTGCAGTCAGCAGGGACACCGCTAACTAGATCAGGTTGCTCAGAGCCCCGTCCAACCTGGCCTTGAATGTTTCCAGGGATGGGGCCTGCACTACCTCTCTGGGCAACCCCTTCCAGTGTTTCACCACCCTCATTGTAAAGAATTTCTTCTTTATATCCAGTCTAAACCTACCCCGTTTTAGTTTAAAACCATTACCCCTTGTCCTGTCACAGCTGGCCCTACTAAAAAGATTTTCCCCAT
>NW_009260763.1:2658695-2668692 GCF_000687185.1 Egretta garzetta
TGGATGACATCCTGTCCTTCTGGTGTGTCAACCGCACCACTCAGCTTGGTGTCATCTGCAAATTTGCTGAGGGTGCACTCGGTCTCGCTGTCCAAGTCATTGATGAAAACATTAAACAGCACCGGTCCCAGTATGGACCCCTGAGGGACAACACTCATCACTGGTCTCCATCCAGACATTGAGCCATGGACCACTACCCTCTGGATGCATCCAGCCAGTTCCTTATCCACCGAACAGTCCACCCATCAAATCCATAGCTCTCCAATTTAGAGAGAAGGATGTTGTGGGGGACCATGTCAAAGGCTTTGAAGAAGTCCAGATAGATGACATCCATTGGTTTTCCTTTGTCCACCATTGTTGTCACACCATCATAGAAAGTCATTAGGTTCGTCAGGCATATGTAAGTGTAGTCAGCAGCAGAGCTTCATCTAGCGCTTTACTCAAGTATCTCCTTTTCTGACATTACACTCTTAAAAATCTCTTTACCGCATCTGAAAGATCTCATTTTATTTTTAAAAAACTCACAATCATGGCTCATGAAAAGAAAAAAATACTAACACTTAATTTTTTATCTCAGCTTTTAGGGCGTTCCTCTACACATGCACTTTTTATAATGTTAGCTCATATCTTTTATCGGTGTGAGGATTTACCTCCAACAAAGTTGTTTATTATACTTAATAGCTTCACAGAAGAACAAAGTTAGGGCCATTTGCTTGATATATTTGCTTCTAGCTCAAAACTTCAAAAGAGTTATGGCAAAATGATGGAGAAACACAAGTGAAATTGAAAACCAGTACTACAAAATTGTGGTGTGCTGACCTTCAGCATATAAATGCCATGTACCTTTCCATCATCTTTTACAAGCTACTTATACCTGAAAAAGATGCCAACAGTTAAATTTTCAAACTTGTGTTGTTCAGCATCTTTTGATGCTGAAAAGAGACCAGTAAAATAAAAGATTATCAGAGAAAAGAAGGACAACAAGAGTCTTCACCAGTGCTGTTAAAAATATAGCTGTGCATAAAGAAGGCTGAAGGGGAAGTCATCGCTCCGTCCACCTAGTCTCCCCTTCACCCAGAAAAACAGGATAAAAGAAGCAGCAGGAACTGAGATGCAGACCAAATTAGTGAGACTGCCAAGCGTAACTACTGAGTATGACTGCCTCTTCAGCCCCTCTATTCTCTCATCAATTGTAAAGGAAAAAGGGGTTATCTCATAGCTGCTCAGCACATGGCAAAGCAAACACTAAGTAAACTTTGTGTAACCTTCCCCCACAGCCCTTCTTCTCCCCCTCTGCCTTTCACCTGAGCTGTCCTGATGATCCTTAACTACAGCTCAGGATCAGTCCTGCAGAATACACAATGTACTTACCTATTTCACAGTTTAATGGAAATAGTATTGAATTGCAAGGAACTTTTTTTTCCCCTCTGCCAATGTCTTTGCTCCTTCCCAAAAGACTCTTACAATGCTACAAACATTTATAACAAAAATTACAGGATAGTTGGTTTTCAGTTTTGGAAATTATTTCATCATTACCATTCAGTCTTTAGAAATAATAGGTAACCTGATTTAGATTATTTGTGCCTGGATGGAAAAGTGTGGTCCAGCTCTAACAGTCTCCATGCAATTCCATGGCAGACTAGAATACCTTTTAAAATATTAGAGCATTTAGAAACCTAGAAGCAGAAATATATCCTGAAAGCAAGTTTCTTTACACAGTCATATAGGCTATTTGTGACAGCCCAGCTGCAAGTTTTTCCATTTTCTTTTGAAGCTTTAAAGAAAATGAAATACAGATAAAGGTCACTTTTTATTATATTGTCCCCTCATTGTGAATGGGTTTCTTGCTTTCTGCTTTTACTGCTAAGAACCTGCTAGTCTCAGCAGCAGAGATAGTAAACCACTTGTATTTCCCCCACTCTATTGTAGAGATTTTTAACAGATGGCAAGAAAGTCATGAGGGCTCTTGATTCATACCTGGGATAGATTTAGGGAGTGATAGCAAACCAGGACCTTCACTTATCCACTAATATCTCCTTAAGGACACACACCAACGGGAAGTCACCAAGAGCTGAATGACAAGGGTGGCTGCAAAGAAGAAAGGTTCACTGCCTGGGAAAAGGAGCCTCCCACCTGCCTTTGCTTCAGTGCCATACACACCTCCCCAGCAAGCTCTGACTGCAAATGAGCTGCACCTGCACATTTTTCTAGTAAGGCTAATGCCAATTAGTAATGCTGCCAACACTTCTCCCTTCCAGAGCAATAAGTGGTGCATGCTTAACATAGGCACTCATTTTTGGCAGCCATATTTTCCCAGTGAAGTTTCATCCTCTCTGTTCCTGTGTTCCTAGGGGACTAGTCTCCATGCAAGCGCATAGGTATGTTGAGAAGCTATTCACGTTTGTGCCCTGGAGGGGTAAGCTAGACCCTATTAAAGAGCGACACTTTTTGGTTTTAAATGCTACTTTTTTTGTTGTTCTTGGTGGCATTAATGAAAAAATGCATAGGTATGCTGAGAAGCTATTCACGTTTGTGCCTTGGAGGGGTAAGCTAGACCCTATTAAAGAGCGAGACTTTTTGGTTTTAAATGCTACTTTTTTGTTGTTCTTGGTGGCATTAATGAAAAAATTCCTCTCTTGAAGACACATTAAATAATATGGGAGAAAAAAAAAGAAACAAACCCTTTCATCATTCTGGAGGATTAAATGATGGTTTTCTTCTCTCAAGTATAGAAAAGAATTGGAAAAAGATCAAAATGTAACTGGAGCTGTAACAAGGAGAATGCCTACATATAAGTAGGGTCAAACAGGAACAAAAATGGATGCCTTCCTCTCTTCTGTCAACTGCTGCTGTCATCATTCAAGAAAAGGGAAGGCAGTCCTGAAGTGGTAACAGCAACATAAAGTACTAAAGGGCTAAAAAGGTGTTATGTGTATATTTGTATGTACATGCCTCCAGGGCCCCAAATGCCTTGACATGGCATCTCTGATGGCAATTGTTACAAGAGGCTAATACTTTAACTACATACGCATATTATTGTACAAAGTGTAATAGATATTATAAATATTTAAAATAACAGTTGATTGAGTGCCCTTTCAACCTTTGAACTCTTAATACATTATCATGAAAATCCCTAGGATGAGTGCCAGAAATTTCTCCAATGCTGAAAATGTCTCTGAGTTTACACCTCTGCCATTTTGAAATCCAGCTAAAATGTATAGAATGGAAAGTGAGTACAGAGAACAGCATAGGAGAGCTCCAGTTTTGGGTCCGCTAACGACATCAGATGCTGAAGAGTGCAGCAACACTCTGAAATAAAGAGAATCTAGAAGAGTTAGATTTAACAAAAACTGATGGCAAATACCTAATAAGTATGCTTTCCATTTCCATAGCAACTTCTATCAAAGGAACAGAAAGCACTTTAAAACATCAATCAATTTACCCGCAACACTACTGTGTGGCAGGCAAAATATATATTAGAAGAAATAAAGTTGCTTCCTGGTGATTGCTGGGCTCTATTTTAGGAGTCCTTTTTGCTACCTCTGCACTAACTTTCTCATTAACATTCAGACTTCCAATCTGTCTTTTTCATGTTCTCTCACATGGACTGTGGCATAAGAGGAATGATTAGAGACATTGGGATAAAGCATGAATATCTAAGGATGCAATGAATTTAGCTATTACGGAACACCAGGTCAACCTAAGCAGTCTTATCTACTGTAAGTCATCACTGCAAAAATCTCCTTACAATGGCAGATGGCAGAATATCAGTGCCTTTCCACAGTGGCCTCTTTCATTAAGCATTTTGCCAGTGTACCTGTGGAAAAGACATATTTTGGCTATCTATATTAGACAGGTACAACATGCATGCTGCAGTACCCAGCAGGTAGGCACCATGGACCAGTATAAGGTACTTTGTACCTGCAAATTATGGGTGGCTTTAAAACACTAACTTTATGGAGTCAGTATGTCTGAAAGTAAAAGAGAAACCAAGAAGATCTTAAATTAGTATGTGTGACAGACTGGTCCCCAACAAGAGAAAATAAAGTCAACTTGGTTCCTCCTGCTCTTGAATTTTAGAGTTGGGGATCTAAAACCTGAAAAAGGCAGCTTTATGCACTGTGGCCCAAACAGACAGAAACTGAAATGGTAATCTCTTGACAAAGAGTTGTGCTGATACTTTATGTTTTCTTTTATATACAGATGGCTCTGCTGCCTGGAGTGAAAGTGAAGATAATGGACAGGATTTTGGCCACTAGAGAGCGAAGATCTCATTGTAAGGCTGGACGTTGCACAATCTCCACCACTGAGGGTGAGGTTACAGTTGGTCAAGTCCAATAAATTAGCTCCCTTTCAATGTCTGGATAGGTTTCTTGGCTACAGAGAAGATAAAGGTTAGGACTGGGTTAAGGGAGTCTAAAGATTGAAGAGGCTTTTTTCTTGTGTGTTGAATGTGTGAATGTTGGGATTGAGTGTACCCCCAGCAAGTTTGTACATGACACTAAGTTGGATGGAAGTGTTGATCTGCTTGAGGCTAGGAAGGTTCTACAGAGGCACCTGGACAGGCTAGATCACTGGGCTCAACAAGAGTAAGTGCCCAGTCCTGCACTTGGGTCACAACAACCCCATGCAGTCCTAAAGGCTTGGGGAGGAGTGGCTGGAAAGCTCCTTGGCAGAGAGTGATCTGGGGGTACTGGTCGACAGCCAGCTGAGTATGAGCCAGCAGTGTGCACAGGTGGCCAATCTGGCCAACAGCATCCTGGTTTGTATCAGGAATAGCGTGGCCAGCAGGAGCAGGGAAGTCATCCTTCCCCTGTACTTGGCATTGGTGAGGTGGCACCTCGAATACTGTGTTCAGTTTTGGGCCACTTAGTTCAAGAAGGACAGTGAAGCTGTGGAGCATGTCCAGAGAAGGGCAATGAAGCTGGTGAGGGGTCTGGAGCACAAGCCTTATGAGGTGCGGCTGAGGGAACTGGGGTTGTTTAGCCTGGAGAAAAGGAGGCTGAGGGGAGACCTTATCGCCCTCTACAACTGCCTGAAAGGAGGTTGTAGTGAGGTGGGTGTCGGTCTCTTCTCCCAAGTAACAAGTGATAGGACAAGAGGAAAAGACCTCAAATTGCTGCAGGGCAGGTTTAGATCAGATATTAGGAAAAAAGTCTTCACTGAAAGGGTCATCAGGCACTGAAACAGGCTGCCCAGGGAAGTGGCTGAGTCCCCATTCCAGGAGGTATTTAAAAGATGGATAGACGAAGTGTTTATAGACATGGTTTAGTAATGGACAGGTACGGTTGGACTCTGTGATCCTAAAGGTCTTTTTCAGATGAATGATTCTATGACTCTGATTCTATGAATGACTATAACAGTTTTTGAAGAATGCAGAAGCCTGTTTGTCTAGTATTTCATATCCACTTTTCCAGAAGTGGGTCCTCTAGCTATAATCAAGTTGGCAGCAAAGGGTAGCATTTGGGAACCAGTAATTGAAAGCTTTGGCTGAATGGCCTTTCAGAGTTCAAAGGAAAGTAGATGTATCTCATGACCAATATTTTGTCGTTTTTACTACTCACAGTGGATCCTTGGGATGCAATGAAGCTGAGATACAATATCTCCTTCTTTGGAGATATTCAAAACCTGCCTGGATGATGTCCTGTGCAACCTGCTCTAGGTGAACCTGCTTTAGCAGGGGGGTTGGACTAGATGATCCCCTGAAGTCCCTTCCAACCCCTGCCATTCTGTGATTCTGTGAAATGGTTTCAAAAGCTACTAATCCTTCCTATGCCCTTGACACTACCCTTCATCCTAGAGCACACCAAACAAATTACAGAATAAGGGAGAAAAAAGGTTGAAAAAGGAAGCATTCTTTAACTGCTTGCATGCCTTTTTTGGACCGGAGTGTAAAAAAAAAAATTACCATTACCTACAAAGTGCTTTTATAAGCTATTGTTCCAGTCCATCTACAGCACCAAAACAAATGGCTTTGTTATCTAGCTTCCACTTATAGAAGAAACATTGTCCCAGTTAGAGATTATATGAATTTATAAGCTATCTATAACATCTATTTTTACAAGAGAAAGATGAAGCGTTGATGCCACATATAGTGATGATGTCATAGAGACATTGTGTATCCCTGTTGTTGTTAGTGAGGTACACATCCTATTTCTCTCCAAAAGATGAGTAAACTTTGGCATTTAAGTTTCTTCACAGTTTTTGAGTGACTGTCACTTGACATACTCATTTTCATTAGTATTCCCCTGTTTCATTAATATTTCTTTAGGACTAAGGGGAGTACGTTTTTGTCTCTAATCAAATGCAAACATTACAGAAAAATACTCTTGCACCATATAATCCCCTTGGCTACTTCAGGTGCCCATAATACAGGTGTTTGGGGTTTTGGTTTTTTTGTTGTTGCATGTTTTTTTTGTCTGTTTGGTTGGTTGGTTTTTTTAATGCATAATGGCAAACATTACTGAATTCATGCAGAAAAAAATAGCCGCTCTGTACAGGATAGGAGAAAAATTTAATATTAGTTTGAACTGCACTCCTTACAGTCAAGCAATATATTACACTATTTAAGCAAAATTATCATTATCTTCCTTACAAGGGAATAGTGGTTTGGAATGCCAAACCATTTAAAACCTTATTTTACAGTACTGCCAAGAAACCCTTACTGATTTGAGGACCCTGCTGTATAATACAGTTCTTGCCCAAGACAATGGACAGAAAGAGAGAGGGAGATGTGAAGGGACTTGTCCAAAGCCATCCAGATCAGCAATTAAAAACTAGTCACACTGGTTTCTGAATGGTAACTCCAGTACTTAATAATTCAGTAATATTTCACTGAAAAGGAGCTTGAGTATGAACTGTCTCTCTGAATAGGAGCTTAAATATGAGTTTCAAACTGACATCTATGAAGTCAATATAAAAATTATCAAGTTATTTGACCAGCCAGCCGGTGTAGCATGCCTTCTCCTTTCCTAACATTAAATCACATTTATATCATAGAAGTAAACTAATTGTCCCAGGGATATACTGTGATGATAATCAGAATGTAAGACTAGTCCATAGAGTCTTACAAAGAGAGAGATTGTCCTTAAAATGATCCTTCATGACTTGTGTTTCACTGCACAAAAAAGGTTTAAGAACCCTGCCTAGATGAATGCATGTAAGTAGAGTAAAATATTAAATAACATGGGGTTTTTTTTTAATTTAAGTTACTTAATTCAGCCTGACTGTTCAGTGTTTAATCAACTGGTTACAGAGACTTATATCCAGACCCTTGAGCAATCATCACTGAAGATAACAGTTTAGGAAGTGATGTCCAAGTTGTTCTGGAGAAGGACAGTTCAAGGCAACCTTTTTAAACTGATGATTTGAAATGACTGTGTTTTGTTTGGTTTTTCTTGAACAAGGACATGTGAGTCACTAGAAGACAGGACACAACCTGTTTAGATGCAACCAAAACAATATTCTACAGAAGAAAATGTGCACAGATTGATATTAAAAAAAAAAAAAAAAGGAGGGGATATCAGAAGACCTTTTTGGGAAGAAGAGTCAGTCTAGTTTATTTCCTGATCCTACTGATGAGAGTTGAATCATGGGCAATAGGGCAATAGAACCAGCTTCTGTCATAATTACAGCTTTGGTTTCAAAACCAAAGTAAACCAGGAAAGAAAAGCCTGCATAGTTCACACCAGACTTGGTCACATTTCTACAGGCTTCAGATGACTGATTTCTGCATTCTCTGAACATACTGTTAAATTAGTGAAAGTCCACCACAGACAGTAAGGAAGGTCTGTGCTGCATTTGCAAGCGAAATGAATGGGCACAAAGCTTGCGACACTTTTATCTTTGTAATTCATTATATTGAAATTAATTATGGCAGGTTTAATTATGTGAGCACCAAAAATAAATAAGTAAACAAAGAAACAAACAGCTCTAAAATATTTCTGAGCATTCTGCTTTTTCTAAGCATCATAAACATGTGAGTTCGGGTGCAGGATACAACCTTCCTTGCAGCAGAAGACATTTCGAGAAGAAAACTCTAGTTAGGAAAACAGCTAAGACACTGTTATCAAAGAAAAAAAGAGAGGAGCATATATGACATTACAGAGTCAGCAGTTTCTCAGTATGTAATAATTTTTGACAGAATAAGCCATACCTCTGTAGTATATTCCAAAATCAATTTTGTTCTTGGCAATCTGAGTCAACTCTATTCCAGCTGCAAACATTGTGACAATAGCAAGTTATTTTCCGAACTGAGGCTGACTACTCCATGCTACAGTAACGAACAGAGCAAAGTCTTCCAAACACCTCATTTAAACCCATGTCTATTTAGTACTGGCTTAAGCACTGTGTTTACACTGTGTGCAAAATTAAACAGCATATCTTCATATAGTCATTGAAGGACCTGGAACAGACGCTGCTCGGTTGTTTTCTTTCAGAGGAAGGGAAACAATATCTTCAAGTGAAAACACAGGTTCACAACTTCAATTTTTTTGTTGTTGCAAAAGGATAATTATTGCAATGCCCACATCAGATGGAAAAATGACACATTTTAAATTAAACTTCATTTTCTTTCACTTTACATATGGGTTACGAGCTATGGATTTGAAAGAAAACACGACTGATGCTTCATAAGGAAAACAGTGTTTCAGACAATAGAGAGCCTGAGTGTTTTTTCTTTTAAATTGCCCATCTCTTGGTATGAAGAACTTCCTTAAAGTGGATGCAAAAGAACGTGCAAGGTTCTCTGCAAGCAGGGAGTCTATAAAGAGGGATGTTTCATTGCTGCTTTGCTCATTCATAGTATTGTACTGGATACAGAGAGCAAGCTTTTTTTTTTTTTTCCCTTATCTGCTGGCTTTGCTAGAGCTCACTGAACTTTCACAGACAATGAGTGAGAAAGCTGAAACATGAAGTTACATGCTGTAAAGTGAGAAGAGAGATGCATGGTTGATGTACTGATCACAGTCTTTCTTAAGAAAAAAATACAGGAGTTTCAAGGAGGACCTCTGGCAGCGGTATCACTGAGCAAGAATGGTGCACAGTTTATCAGATAAAATAAACTATGTTGTATCAAGTCTGCATCAACCCTTCTTCACATACACGCAGAAAGTCACTTTAAATACTCTTCTCATCACAGTCAAAGTCACAAGAGATGTTTCCTCTGACTTCTAAAAGGAGAGCTCAGGTGTGGACTATAGTCCCCAAAATAGATTATATATCGTGATCCAAGGTTAGCTGAATGCAGAAGACCAACATTTTGTTGCTTTCATATCCTTGTGAGACCCCCTGACCCAGATTAAAACACTGCAGAAAGAAATGGTGTTCTCTGAAGAATAGCTTTCTGGAATATATGATGTCTCTGAAATAATGGTACTTACTGCATTTGGGAGGTAACATATAAAGTGTTAACATATAGTTTCACCAAGAGGACAGTCATACCTAAAGGTCTCAGGGGTTTGTAACGTGTAAATAGCACAGAAGGGGCTTTAGGATCTTTGAATACTAGTAGCCATACACCTGGACCCACAATTTTCCTGGTGTATAAATTACTACAGGTTCTTTGGAATAAAGATAGAAATTCTAGGATGATAGACAGTATAGACCCTAGTGACTGATTGTAACTACACAAAGTGCATTCATCCCAAAATCACAGTTACAGAACTCCATATGTTAACAGAAAACCCTTAAATGGAACACTCCAAACATCACAAAAAATATTAAGATGACTTTTTAAAATACTAGATATCTTCAGGCTGAGATCTTCAAAGTTCAAGAACCTGTTAGGTTTTTCACACATAGCAGTTATCACCTACCACTGCAACCAGCTTCAAAAGTTTCAAAATACATTTTTCAGTGAAATATGTGGATAGTATACCATCACTATATTTCCTGTACCACTGATGCTACCTACAAATCTGTTTTCATTTTATTAAATATATATTTCCACAGTTCCTTCACAAGAAAAAGATAAGAATCAAACGTGAACTTTTTTAAG
>NW_009260763.1:2668723-2694656 GCF_000687185.1 Egretta garzetta
TTCAGAATTAAAATTAATTACTGTAAAACCTGAGGTTGGGTAGTGGTTTTCAAATTACTAATATTCATTGGTCATCAATATACCTAGCTGTTTTACAAGAGCAGCAGTTTTCACATGGATATATGAATAATTAGAGAGTGTTTTCAGTTCAGACTTTGATAACATATTGCTTGATTTGAATGCTAGATTCATAAAGCTAGTGCTAATTCTTTGCTTTTGGATTTAACATTTCATTTTGTACTGCTGATCGTGGTAGTGAGTATTACACACTGGGACCAGTTTAAAGTCGTGCCTGAATATCTACAGATGAAGGAACGTAGGAGAGAGATGTATGGCTTACTTACAGTAATCATCCCGGTTAAGCATTAATCCATGGTATGCAAATTGCAGCATTAACTATCATTATGCCTGAGGTTGTCTGAACTGAAATCAATCTGTGGTATGTTGTGACATATTAATGTCAGCTTATTTTAGAAGATAACTATCACGACATGCTTCTGTCTCAATTAAATAACCAGATAGTCCTATCTGTGTAATCCTCACTTTTCTAAATTTTGCTCATTCTCTACTAGTAATGTAGATTACTAAATAAGTAATGACTAAATTAGGAAAAATGAAGGGTGGATTTTTATGAACGTTCTCATACAGCTTATATGACTGTTCAGGGCAGAAAGATATCTTGTCTGACTTTAGTGTTGCTCACATCATATTTTTTAGACTATTAACTGATTTGATGACTGTAGCTAGCTGTCCTTATCACTATATTGGTTAAGTTAATTTTTAGAGTTGCCCATACTGGAGTTTAGTTTGCATACATGATCCTCATGTTTATGGACTTAACACAAAATATTTGTTTTGAAGTTTATACAAATATAAAATATTTACATTTGTGTCTTACATATTCATTTTTAAAGGCCCTGGACCAAAATTTCAAAATATGGTCTATCTGTTCATGATTAACTTTCTGTAGGAATTGCTGCATAGTAAAATAATCTGTGGGTATAGATTAGTTTGTCAGGCAATTTCATGCTTATGAATTGCCCACAAAGAACTTTTTTGAGCAATACAAATATTTACACAAAAAAATAACCACATGTACTTATATTTCTGTGTTCCAGTATTTTCAATGACTTCTGCCAAAGCAGCTTACATGTGACACCATGTGCAGTTACTGATAATTAAAATTAGGCAGCCTCCAGTTTGCATCAGACATCACAGAATCACAGAATGGCAAGGGTTGGAAGGGACCTCGGGAGATCATCCAGTCCAACCCCCCTGCTAAAGCAGGTTGACCTAGAACATGTTACACAGGACTTCATCCAGGCGGGCTTTGAATATCTCCAGAGAAGGAGACTCCACAACCCCCCTGGGCAGCCTGTTCCAGTGCTCCATCACCCTCAAAGTAAAGAAGTTTTTCCTCATATTCAACTGAAACCTCTTATGTTTCAGTTTGTGCCCGTTGCCCCTTGTCCTGTCGCTGGACACCACTGCAAAGAGTCTGGCTCCGTCTTCGTGACTTCCACCCTTAAGATATTTGTATGTATTGATGAGGTCAATCTGATAGAAGACTGTGAGACCGGACACCGCTCCGGTGATTTAATGATGTAAGCAGACAACAACGCAATAGCAGACAAAGGAAGAAATTAAACCTCAAAACCCCCCCAATGTCAACAAAATCTCTGACATCTTAGACAATACACCTCAAAGCCATGATAATATCTAGTATTTGACAGCTCTGCAACATCCTTTATGGTCCCATGACTCCTTTATTTTATACACTAGTACCCACTAGAAGAGTCCCCCATCTGTCTGTTCATAGCTCCCTCCTCGCCTGCTGAGGCTAAAATGTATGGTGAGACTTGAAAAGCAGTAAACGTATGCCCCTGCCATGCCGCTCTTGGGTCTCCCTGAGGAGGGAGACGGTTTTTTGGTAGGACTCCTGGTGCCTCCCTGAGAAGTGAGGGAAACCTTAGATGATTCCAGCTGGCCCATAATTTCTGCAGTCTGGTGTAGTCACTCTCTCCCGCACTTGCTGCTCTACATTTCACCTCTTAGCCCAACAAAGCTCTCATAAAATGCAGCTGATAAGGAGCACCAAAGCTTCAGAATTCTGTTTTCTTTTTGGCAGGGGAAGAGGCTTCCTGTGGAGCTGACTAATTTTATCAAAAGGCTCTCTCCAAACTGACATACAGGAGGAGATTGTCCTTAGAGAGTGTCCTTAGTCCTTTCTATCCTTGTCCTCTCAGTTTTGTGTTAGTGGTGATGATTAACACAGTTAAACATGTAAAACATGAAATATTCACATAGAGCAGTGTTGAATCAAAACCCCAACCATGTCTGTTATGGCATACATAAGCCTGTTCAGAAAAATGAATTAAGCATACAGAAACTTGTGTAAAATCACCACAAGATAAGCATAATCATAGTTATGCTTACATTCCTTTACTGTATAAAATCATGCAGATCACATAAGTCAATCAGGATGCCACAGACTTTAAGATGCAAGTGTTTAGGCTCCTTTCCCACACTGCACCGACTGGCCAACAGGAGGACCATGAGATGGCAGGGAGCAGGGCCATTAAGAAAGCTCAGAAAGAGGACTCCTGGAAAATGTGGGCCAAAGCTTCAGCCTCCGCAGAGGATCTCCCCTGGAGCCTTTTCAGGCTCTGTCTTCTATGCATGGCATCAGTGGGCTGCTGCACTGGCATTTGGCCAGTGTCTATGCCTTATGGCTTGGGTCGCAAAGCACACGAGAGTAGTTAGTGCTGCTTAAAGGAACAATACTAATCAGATTTAGGGGAGAGACTATATTGCTTTCCATAACCGAACAGGTTTCACTCTCCTACTTCAGCACGCCCTCCTTTTTTCTCAGTAACACAGGAACACTTCACTGGAAACTGAATGGAGATGAAAACATAAACTGGAATGAGAGCTGGATTTAAAGTTCATGTATAATCAGTCTGTGTGAATGAGATGAAGGCTCAGCTCAGTCTCCTCCCCTCTCCCTGCCCAGTGGGTACTGATACAGGAGCAGAATTTATCGCACAGTAACTATACCACAATTGCCATTTATAGTTGTCCTTTTTCAAGTTATAATATTAAGAAATAATATTTCAGGGACAGATGTGCTATTTAATCACTCAGTTTAGTTTTGTGAAAGTTGTTGTTACAAAAATAGGTTGGTGAGTACAGAATTAACATAAGGCCCTGACCTGGATTTTGAGGGAGCAGTTGTCTTATTACCTGTCCTTCTCCGCTGTAATTTTCTCATCATTTGATGCTTCAGAAAGCATGAGTTCAGGAAACTTTGATTTAAGAGCCTTCATGCTTCCAGCTAACATTCTGAATTTGCTTTATGAAATCCATTTTAGAGGCTAATATAGAGCAGTCCTTTCAATATATACAGCAGGAAGAAGATGTGTTTTGACTTTGGTGGTCACCCATGGGACTGTCCATCCTAGAGTCTGTATACATGAAGAAAGCAGTTCAAAGATCTGAAAAGTGCAAATGAGGTATACTACTATTTACTAGCCTATTTTAAATCCAGTTTCCTTTGTTTCAAGGATTGGAAGGATAAGATAGATAGGTACATGATACTCATCAGCCTGAAAATGCATTGAATAATAGCCAGAACTGAGTCTGCTTTATGCACTTATTTTTTTTTTTTATTTTTAAACACGTATGAAACCTCACCTCTCTGTCACCCCCAGAGAAGGAGGAATTCTTTCTCCAGTTCTCTGCAGAAGGACTTTTCTCTATAAATTAAGGAAGCTTTTTTCATGTGAATCTAAAGCATTAATTGCTATCCCAGGAGCTCCTAACCCCCCTCCTTGTGAACAATGTTTATACCAAAACCCACACTACTGTCAAAGATTTCCTCATCAGTTGGATCTTTGTGATTTTAGTTCAGGGCAGAAAGAATTGAAAAGGTCTGGGTGATTTTTGACACTGCAAAAAGAAAGGGAGGGACACATTCAATTTTAAAGAAGCAGCGAAGAAAGGAACAACAACAATACCTTTTCTTCAATGTTACATGCAGAAGAAACTATCCTGTGAATAGCCCTGTAAAGTACTGCAAAGATGTAAAACATCCAGCAGACATTAATAGGGAAAAAAAAAAGGGTGTTTTCTTCTTATCTTCTTGTCAGGTAGTCTTTTCAATCAACTGCAGATGACCTGACATGTTATCAGCTTCTGTAAGTTAAGGGCTTGATAAACAGAACTGCTCTCACCACACAGGCACCACAGCCAGCAGGTACCATTCTGAAGGTTAATGTGACATTTATCTGAGAATAGCAGGCAAGTGGGAGCCCAAGATGCTGCACCAAGAGAAGCACATGAAGAAACACAGAGACAAAACACTAAAATAAATATTTTCTCATTAATATTATCACATTAATTAATAAGTAGCAAAGTTAACAGAAAGGTCTGTGGTTGGCAGAATGTAGGGTACCAGATCAGAAAATCCTACTCTGGTCTAGTTCAGAAGTTTATGATCCAAATTCAGATGGCTCCTGAAGCACGGCAGAGAGTCTCTTCCTCTCCCATAACAGCATAGGTCCCCTGATCCTTTAGGTCTTTTTCTTTATGCCCAGCTTCAGAGTCCCAGAATGAGGGGAAGGGGGCAAAGGATTTCTTTGTTTACAACCATAGTAATCTCAGACTCCAGTCTGTCCTTGGAAGGGTTAATAGCTTCACAGGGCCTGATGCCTCTTTCCACACAATTAAATTACACAAAGGGGTTAAATTAAAGATGTGTCAGCACTGTAGTGTACTTGAGACTTGTTCTGCTGGCTGATACTGTTTTAAAAGGCAGAGCTTTCATTTCTTTCAGTTGCTCGGATGCGTTACATCATTTTTGGGACCTGATCACTTTGCTACATGTGAAATATATCTGAGAAGAGCATGAAGATCTGAACCACCTCTATAGACTGAGAACATGTGACTGTAGCATCATCAAAACCATACTAACCCACAGCACCTCATTCTCAAGAATACTATTTCAGTCTAGGAACTGATCCATAACTCAGTCCTGCTGCTTCTCCTCAGACCTTGCCTTCTGAAAGGGATAATAACAAATCTATTGCTGTGATTTTGAGCTCTGCCTGAATAAAGATTAAGATCATATTTCATCCCTGCTCATGAATTACTTTTACAGTGGAATAAAACAAATATCTGCAACTCAGTCCTGCTGCTTCTCCTCAGACCTTGCCTTCTGAAAGGGATAATAACAAATCTATTGCTGTGATTTTGAGCTCTGCCTGAATAAAGATTAAGATCATATTTCATCCCTGCTCATGAATTACTTTTACAGTGGAATAAAACAAATATCTGCTTCCGTAGAGCTATGCATGTAAAGCAATAAGTCCCCCTCCTGGAAAAGGCCCAGGATCAAAGGGAACCAGTATCCCCCAGTCATCAGGATGAAGGAAGGGCCTCGATGGAGAGCAGTGAATGGAAAGTGGTCTGTAGTCGGGGCAGGAGGAGAACCCTTTCTGCACCCACCGCTTCTCCCCAGGTGCCTCTGAGTAACAGGTATGAGGCTCTAGAGGTGGAAGAGAAGGCAGTGGATGGGGTAGGTGTTGACCTATCCACATCACGGGAGGCACAAAGATCAGAAAAACCCCCCCGTCGCATCACTACTGCATCCACAAGGAAGAAGAGGAGGGTGATAGTAATAGGAGATTCCCATTTGAGGGGAACAGAAGGACCGATATGCCGGGCGGACCCTGCTCATAGGGAGGTCTGCTGCCTCCCAGGAGCCCAGATTAGAGATGTCACTAGGAAGCTTCCTAACCTGGTCCGACCCTCGGACTACTATCCCTTACTGCTCTTCCACGTGGGTGCAGATGAAGTTGCAGTAAGTAGCCCGAGGGTGATGAAAAAAGAATTCAAAGCCTTGGGGCGGTTAGTGAAGGGATCTGGAGCGCAGGTCATCTTCTCCTCGCTCCTTCCAGTTGTGGGAAGAGACACTGGGCAGTACAGGAGAACTCAGTCTATTAACACGTGGCTTCGCGACTGGTGTCGCCGCCACAACTTTGGGTTCGTTGACCACGGGATGGTCTACACGGCACCGGGAATGCTGGCATCAAATGGGAGCCAGCTTTCTCAAAGGGGGAAGAGGGTCTTTGCCCAGGAGCTTGCAGGGCTCATTGACAGGGCTTTAAACTAGATGTGAAGGGGGAAGGGGAACCTATCGGGCTTGCCAGCGACAGGCCAGGGGTTGATATGCAAGGGTTAGAGGGACTGGGGGCTAGTATGAGCCCTCAACCTGTTGCCCAGCAGTGTGCCAGGGGTGCTGCAGCAAGGTTGAAGTCTGGCGGAGGTGAGCCGGAGGCTCCTGAGGTAATAGGAGCCAACAAGGAAAAGCCCATGAAACACCTCAAAGGAAACAAGGAGTGTACTGCTATGAAGGTGATGAGGCCGACAGCTCAGATGAGATGCCTCTATACAAACGCACGCAGCATGGGAAACAAACAAGAGGAGTTGGAAGCAATCATGCTGCTAGAAAGCTACGACCTGGTTGCCATTACAGAAACCTGGTGGGATGAATCCCATGACTGGAATGTAGCTATTGATGGCTACAGGCTGTTCAGAAGGGACAGGCGAGGAAGGAGGGGCGGGGGCGTTGCCCTTTACATCAAGAAATCATTACAGTGTGAAGAGCTGTCCCTGAAGAACCCAAAACATTCTATGATTCTATGATTCTATGATTCCGTAGAGCTATGCATGTAAAGCAATAAGTCCCCCTCCTGGTTATAAAAGGAGCGGGGATGCTCCCTATCCGTGTGCAGAAGGAAGCCAGCAGAAGAAACGAAAGGAACTGATCTCAAATGCAAAGATGCAAACACTGTGCAACAGACAGTGTGATGTTCTGGGCAGGGAACCCGGGGATTTTGTAGGGGTGCTGCCAAGGGCTCTCTCACACCGGCAGCCCAAGTGAGCACACAGGAGCTGTGCTCCAGGAGGGCCAGGAGCTGGAGAGCATCTTCAATATGCAATGTTGCAGTATCCCGCTGAAGCAACAGCTGCATCTTTAGATGAGGTGACTAGATGTGATATTAGGGCTAAAAGTGAAAGCAAGTTTTCAACTTTTAAAATTACACAGAAAAGCATCCAGGCATATGCATGAAGATATTTACTATCTTTGCGTACATTCTTTTGTTCAGCCAAACCTAAACATTCACCCACTTTTACATGCTATGTGAGAAATTAACTGTAGAAAAAAATAACAGTGAAGAGCATATTAATTCACTAACGTGTTCATTCGGAGTTTGTAACCTCAAGCAGACTGAAGATAAAAGAAATGGATAGCAAAATAGAAACTAATGACAATTTTCTGTTCATGCCCAAATATTTCTCAAGGAGAACGGAAATTAGGCTATGTCTGGACAAGTGTTCCCTGCTGCTGTCTTATTTAAAAAGTGTTCTGCATTATAGGAAAAAAAAAAGTGAGTTTCATCTTTGGTCTGAGAACTGAACATTAAAAGAAACTTGCAATCCTCTATGGCAGGGCCATGATATAAATTGATACTTGGTCTAAGGAAGAAAGCTTCAAGGAGAAAATGGTATTTATTCGTTATGAGTCCAGATGTTTGAAGTAGCAGAACTGAAAGCAGAGGCAGTGCCATCTGAAATGCAGTGACAGAGGCATGTCAGGACATGGAGAAATGTCTTGTCTCACTGGGTCCACAGAAGTCCAATGAGCACAAAACCGAAATGAGGAATTGCGTGTTGGGACTGCAAGCAGCACTGGCTGTGTTTGTGCTACAGAAACCTGCCAGCTGGACCCAAAACTGCATATGCTTATTGCCCAGAAATGCTTTTTCAAATCAAGTGATATGCTATCAAAGCCAAAATCTGGAAAGCTGCAAAAGCCCCTGACCTCTGCCGGGTGCCCCCTGTGCAACTGCCATGAGCTGGGAGGCCATCACTGCATCCTTCTGCAGAAACACCGGCAAGGCATCTTGGACTGTAACCAGCATGTCTCCTGCTGCCCTTACAATTGGTTTTCTTCCTTCTACCGGAGGAAAGAGCAGGCATGAAGAAACAACTGTGAGCCCAGAAACCCTTGTGCTGTGTCCAGTTCCAGGACTGAAAAAAACCAAGAACTCTACCCAGCAGAGATACCAAGTACAAAAGGATACCGTTAGAGTCAAGATGAAATCACCTTCTTCTATCTCACTTCCCTGCAGAGGCTGGCCTGTTGACAATCACACCACAACCAAATAGTCCAAAACCTAAATGTTCAGCCTCGCCTCGACTAAACATTTGTCCTTTTCCCAGCCAAAGGTGGTTGATATTACATGTTCCTCTGGTACCAGTACCTTGAATGTAAACTGAGAGAGCTTTCATGTGCACCTGTAGAAGTGAGTCCCTCCCTAAAACACCAACACCAGTCTCTCCAGTGTTAATAGCAGCTTCACTTACCCACGCTTGGGAATGTGCTGGTTAAACAGAGCCTATAAACAGGGAAAGGATTGCTTAGGAGTATCAAACCAGGCCTCAGATTTGTTACAAGCTATTGTGAGCAACATACCAAGTAACTAATTTCATAAACAAATTAAGTTTTGTCTTTAGGGACTTGAGTTTTCTACATAAAATCATGTTTTGCAGTATGGAGTATTCTACTGCTTCAGTTCCCTCACTTCTCAAGGTCACCCATCTCCTCCTGAATGCTAGCCCAGTTCTCTTTTTAAGTGACAACGCTTCTTAAGTAGCATCAGGAACTGGTATGAGCTCATCTGGTATTCCGCATGAAAACCTGAGTCTGCAATTATTCTGCTAACCTCCAGCTTCTCTTTCTTAAGAAAACCTGATAATTTTCCTTATAGCAATTGGATCAAGCATTTTACTGAGGCTGTAGCAAATCAGATTTAACTCTTTTCCTAGAAAATTAAATGTTCTCTAATGTCTTAACTACTGACCGAAAACAAGTCTAAAGGAGCAACACTTACTTGGATCGGGGTCTCTTTTTGTCAATACATCTGTCACCTGTCACATCAAGGAAAAAGCAGGTCCCATCTTTATTTAAGCATCTGTTCTCAGGTGTGTACCTGAAGGTTAAAGTCTTTTGTAAAGACACAGTTACCAACAGTATTTCTCTCCCTCTAATAATATTCCAGCAATCTCAGTCCAGAATAACAGCTATTTGATAGTTTACCTGGATGTTGTAAAGTTATGATAACATCCATCTTGTGTTCTTTGCGCCCAAAACGTTTGTGTCTGTATATGTACTTATTCACACACACACAAACACACACACACACACACACACACACACACACACACACACACACACACACACACACACACACACACACACACACACACACACACACACACACACACACACACACACACACACACACACACACACACACACACATATAATTCTCCTCACTACCATAAAATTCAGTGATTCAACAGTAGAATTAAAATGCTTCAAAATCATTTTTTTATACAAATCCTCAATTATTCACCACTTCCAGCTCTAAGCAAGAAACATCTTCTCTTCAAAGGGACACAAAACAGTAAAACATGACTTTAAGAGGAATGTATTCAGCCTGCCAGGGGAAAACTAATTTCAAAGTTAGGGCTCCAAAGCTGCAGCCCACTGCTGGATTATTTCAGTATCTTCTATGACCAGAGAGTTTAATCAACCTATCTTTAGAAGACAGGAAGAGAACAGGATTAAAGTTTGCTGTCCACATTTAGATTTGAGACTCATGGCCTTTGAATTTTTACATAAAAAACTTTAGTTTGAATGTCTTACTAACAGTATTTCCCCTGCTATTACTCTCTTTGAACATAAAAGATGGTCTGGTGTTTCTGTCTCCTGTTCTGTACGTATGTGGTGAGTTGACCTTGGCTGGCCAGCAGATGCCCACCAAGCCACTCTGTCACTCCCCCTTCTCAGCAGTACAGTGAGAGAAGTAATGACCAAAAGCTTGTGGAGGCAAAACACTCAACTTGGGGAAATTAATTTTTTTTTTCCAATTAATAACAGAGGATATTGAGAAGTAAAAATAAAATTAAAAACACCTTCCCCTTCACCTCCCCCAGACTCAACTTCACTCCTGACTCTTCTACCTCCTCCCCACAAGTGGTGCAGGGGGTTGGGGAATGGGGCTTGTGGTTAGTCTGTATCATAGAATCATAGAATATTTTAGGTTGGAAAAGACCTTTAAGATCATGAAGTCCAACTGTTAACCTAACAGTGCCATCCCATAATTAAACCATGTACCTACGCACCTCATCTACCCGTCTTTTAAATACCTCCAGGGATGGGGACTCAACCACTTCCCTGGGCAGCCCGTTCCAGTGCCTGACAACCCTTTCTGTGAAGAAATTTTTCCTAATGTCTAACCTAAACCTGCCCTGGTGCAACTTCAGACCATTTCCCCTCATCCTATCACCCATTACTTGGGAGACGAGACTCCCACCTTGCTACAGCCTCCTGTCAGGTAGTTGTAGAGGGCAATAAGGTCTCCCCTCAGCCTCCTCTTCTCCAGACTAAACAACCCCAGTTCCCTCAGCTGCTCCTCTCAAGACTTGTGCTCCAGACCCCTCACCAGATTTGTTGCTGTCCTCTGGACATGCTCCAGCAACGCCCAAAACTGAACACCTCTATTGCTGTTCGTTCCTCCTAATGCTCTTCTCCACTCCCACATGAGGTCCCTCCCACAGGATACAGTGCTTCATTAAATTCTCCATCAAGAACTGCTCCAGCATGGGTCCTTTCAATGGAGTACAGTCCTTCAGGAATGGACTGCTCCAGCATGGGTCCCTCAGGTGGTCACAGGTCCTGCCAGAAGACCTGCTCCTGTGTGGGCTCCTCTCCATGGGCAGCAGCTCCTGTGAGGAGCCTGTTCCTGCATGAGTTCTCCACAGGCTGCAGCATCCTTCAGGGCACATCCATCTGCTCTGTCACGAGGTCCTCTACAGGCTGCAGTGTGGATATCTGCTCCATTGTGGTCCTCCATGGGCTGCAGGGGGCCAATCTGTGTCACCATAATCTTCTCCATGGGCCACAAGGGGAATCTTTGCTCTGGTGCCTGGAGCTGTTCCTCCCCCTCCTTCTTCACTGACCTTGGTATCTACAGGGTTGTTTCTCCCACGTTTGCTCACTCCTTTCCCTCACAGATGCTTCACAGTGGCTTTTACCCTTTCTTAAATATGTTATCACAGAAGCACCACCACTGTCACTGATGGGCTCAGCTTTGGCCAGTGGTGGGTCTGTCTTGGAGCAGCTGGAACTGCCTCTGTCTGACATGGAAGCAGCTCCTGGTGTCTTCTCACAGAAGCCATCCCTGCAACCCACCCCTGCTGCCCCATAAACCAAATACCTTCAAAACCTTGCCTCATGAATCACATATTTAAGAATTCAAACCCTGCCTTGAATCACATATTTAAGAATTATCATTAAAATGCACATTCAGCACAGAATGTTCACAAACTTCTCTTACATCCACCAAAATCAAATAACATAATCATAACACTGACAAAAGTGGACAATTTACACACAGTCCACCCCTTGCCCTTTCACAACAAAAATTCCCCACAGTTATTTTTCTTTCTGGCACTGTCCAGTCCATGTTTTGCCCATTATGTCTCACAATTACTGTCCTTATCTCAAATTCCTCTAGAGACCACTGTTGTTCACTGAAAAAGACTATGGTGTGTTGTCCTTGACTGCCTGTCAGGTGCCTACCAAACTGTTCTCTCACTTCCCCTCCTCAGCAGAACAGGGAAAGAAAATAAGATTAAAAACTCATGGGTGGAGATAAAGGCAGTTTAATGAAGAAAAGCAAAGACTATGTGCAGAAGCAAAGTGACCCAAAAAGATTTATTCTCTACTTCCCATTGGCAGGAGATGTCCAGCCACTTCCTGGGAAGTAGGCCCCCGGTGTGCATAGTGGTTGCTTCATAAGACAAATGCCTTAATAAAAAATAACATCCTCCTCCACCTTGCCCTTAGATTTTATTGCTGAACATGACATCATACAGCATGGGATATTTGGGTCAGCTGTCCTGGCTGTATCTCTTCCCAAGCTCTTGCCCCCACCCTAGCCCACTGCCCCTTGGAGGGGAGGTTGGAGACACAGCCTTGATGCTGTGTGAGCACTGCTCAGTAGTGGCTAAAACATTGGTGTGCTATCAGCACCCTTCTAGCTACAGATACAAAGCACAGCACTATGAGGGCTACTATGGGGAAAGCCAACACCATCCCAGCTAGAACCAATACAATATAACAGGAAATCTAGTTTGTGCACAACCTAAACAGCAGTTTTCAGCTTAGACCCAATTTAAAGTACATGTGGGTGGCAAAGAGTTCTAAGAAACTAAGGTGTGCGAGAATGGATCAGATAAAGGCCATAGTGGCCTGGTTTCCTACCTCTTACTGTGGCCAACAGCAGAGGTGTATGGGATGGGGTGAAAGAATTGGGAGAAATATGATCTTTTCCCTGGTATGAGGAAATCCATGGGTGCCTGAGGCAAACCAGTACATCTGGAGACTAATCAGCAGACCTATTCTCTTTGTTTGCCCATTCTTTCTTGTAGGCACTTTTCATTTTAGGGTCCTTAATATCTAGTGGCCTACAATCTTAACAACCAGTTTCGCAATGTAATTATGCATTGCTTGCAAACTGCTTCCTTTTCCTTAGCCATCTCAGTGGGTGCTCCCTAATTCTTGGATTACAAAAACCAGCAATCACCATTCCAGATGCAGTATCTCCATATGTTTTATGATTTTATGGGCTGCTGTCATATTTTCATTCTTTTCCAAGCCAAAGACTCCAACTGTGCTGACTCTTTTCCTCTGTGGAAGTGGTTCCAAGCCCATGGATCAGCTTTGTTTCCTTCTCTGTGCCCTTCTTAGTTTGTTTTCATCATTTTAACGGTCTCCAGTATAATTTGACTCATTTTTTCCCACTACCTTTTAAAGTATCTGTGGGATAGCTCATAGGAAACTCACTCTGTACATTGCACACTGGTGACTTCTACACAGTTTACACAGATTAAAGTGCTATACCAAGCCGCATAATTTTAGGATACTTAAGACATGAAACCACCTTATTTGAGATTGTTTATTTACTGTGTAAATACTTATCAGCAAATATGTTTGTACGAGGCAGCATTAAGATTCTTTTGATAATTTTAACTATCATATTGTCTCCTGAGTGTTTAATTGCATATTTATAATAACCTCCTTTTCAATTTATTAGCTTTTAAAGAAATCCTACATCGTATGCTAATTTCTGAATACTGCCACAGGCATTTGGTGTCTGACTCAGACTCTTATCTTGTATTGATAACAATGCTTCTGGCATACCCAGGGACATTCTTGGAAGAATCCCATGAGTTACAATCCCAGAGACAAGAGAGGTCCAAGACAGCTGGTTTATTTTCAGAGATCACTTCCTCTAAGTTCAGAAATGGCCCATCCTGATGAACAGGCAATCAAGCAAAGGTAGCAGGAGGCCTGCAAGGATGAACAAGGAGCTCCTGACAGTAAACTAGAAGCAGGGAAAGGTCACTCTAGAAGAGTACAAAGACAGTCTCTGCATGTGCAAGTAGGAAAGCCAAAGCCCACCTACAGCCAAATCTGGAGAGAGGGGCTTCTGCAGGTATAATAACAGCAGAAGGAAAACTAGGGGAAATGGGGACCTGATGCTAAATGGGGCAGGGGAACTGGTGGCATATGACATGGCTAAGGCTGAGGTACTCAGTGGCTTCCTTGCAGCAGTCTTTACAGACATATTAGATGGTAATACCAGCCTGCAGGGATGCCAGGTCCTTGACAACAATGTGAAAGTCCACAACAGGGAAGGTGAAGGAGGATCAGGTTAGTGAACATTTAAACAAACTGCATACAAGTCATATTCAAACCTCAGCTGAACATGGTCTTGCATTACTTGCTCTAGCTCACTATGTTTTGAAGAGGAGGGCTGGACTAGATGATCTTCAGAAATGCCTTCCTACTTCATCCATTCTGTGATTCTGTGAATGTGAAGATCTTCCAGTCATATCCTGTTTAATAGGTTCAAATATTTGCATATATAATATCTCCATAGACTTATATATATCTTTAAGTTACCTGTGACTTCCATACTTTTTGTGGTTTAGCCCCAATTAGCAACAAAGCACCGCACAGCTGCTCACTCACTCTCCCTGCCCCTGGTGGGGTTGGGAAGAGAATCAGAAGAGCAAAAGTAAGAAAATTCATGGGTTGAGATAAGAGCAGTTTAATACTTGAAATATGCTACCACAACAACATTGTAATGTAAAGTAAAACAATGAGAGAGAGGAACAAAACCTGAGGAAACAAGTGATGCAACTGCTCACCACCACCACCACCACCACCACCATGCCAAGCCTGTCCTCAAGCAGCAATTGCTCCCCCTGGCCACCTCCCCCAAGCTTATCCTTGGGTAGGATGGAGTTGATTTTCTTCCTAGTGGCTGGTATAGTGCTGTGTTTTGGATTTAGTGTGAGAGGAATTTTGATAACACACTGATGGTTTAGTTGTTGCTAAGCAGTGCTTACACCAGTCAAGGACTTTTCAGCTTCCCCTGCTCTGCCAGGTGCGCAAGAAGCTCGGAGGGGACACAGCCAGGACAGCTGAACCCAACTGGCCCAAGGGCTATTCCATACCATATGATGTCAAGCTCAGCATATAAAGCTGGGGGAAGAAGAAGGAAGGGGCGGATGTTTGGAAAGATGGCATTTGTCTTCCCAAGTCACCATTACGCGTGATGGAGCCCTGCTTTCCTGGAGATGGCTGAGCACCTGCCTGCCCATGGGAAGCAGTGAATGAATTCCTTGTTTTGCTTTGTTTGGTGCACAGCTTTTGCTTTCCCTATTAAACTGTCTTTATCTCATTCAATGAGTTTTCTCACTTTTACTCTTCCAATTCTCTCCCCCATCCCATGGTGGGGGAGTGAGTGAGTGGCTGTGTGGTGCTTCATTGCTGGCTGGGATTAAACCATGACAGACCTGGGACAGCACCTCCCCTTCTGGGAGGTTAAAAACTAACAGAAGACCTGAACAGCTGTGCAGCCATTTCAAAGCCACTGCAAACAGAAAGTGGGATTTCACTAAAGGCAGCATTGATGTCACTGTTATTCATGGTGCAACACTGGAGAACTAGTGACTGCAAATGTCCTGTCTGAGACTCCTCCATTGTCTGCCTCAGTCTTTCCTGCCTGACTCAACAGCAATGTATTTAAGAAAGGCACAGCTAGAGATCTCACACACTTAGCTCTGGAAACAGGCAACCCATAGCTGTGGCTGCACTCCCAGAAGACCTCCCTGTCTTTGTACAGACCCTTTCCACTGCAACATCTTTGCAATGGAATTTGGCTGCATTCATGACTACCTGCTCTCCCAGCTCTGCAGTTTTTGCTCTCCAGCACAGTAGGTAAGGTAGGAAAGCTGGAGCTGAAAGCTTCACGTGACAGTGCAGATGCCAGATACTAGGGCAGCTGGCATACTGTATGCCAGGAATTCACTGAACTCATCTTTCTACTTTCATATCTGAGTCTATTGGCACTTGCTGGGCCAGAAACCACTTACTGCAGGGCACACAGGCAAACTTCTCACGTGATTTTCACCACATTTGGTCCAAGACTGTTCTATAAAGTGTCCCAAGACCTGCAGTATGCCAATTGCTGCTTAGATATGTCCAGGGAACACTACTGCATAAAGTACCTTCGCAGCCCTATGACACCAGTGGTTTCCCATGTCTAGTTTCCAGAGGCACAATCCACCAGGCTGACGGTGCAGGCTAGAAAATAGCACAGGAGGGGGGACATCATTTGGTAGGTACAGCAGACAAGCTAGCTCCTCTCCTTGACCATGGCTGCAGACTCCATTATCTAGGGAGCTATTCTGCTGTCAGGAAATCAGACTGGTTGCCTATTAAAAACATCAGATGTGAAAATCTACTCAGACTGTCGTGATCATCATGATAGTGCTTAGTCAGTACATTAGCACTGAAGCATCAAAGCGTTTAATAGGGACATGAAGAGACGTCTTCTGTAGCGGTTTCAGGTTGGATTTCTGCCTGAGTAACGAGGCAAACTTGTCTTCCAGGACTTCTGACACAGCCCTGAGTATGAAGTAATTTCAGATGTCTTTGGCAACTCCTCTTGATTATTTGCAAGTTAGATAATGAATTAATTTTTCATGTCTTTTACTGATAGAACTTGGCTTTTCACACTTTTCAGTTTGGGCTAGAGTTAGCTGGAAAAAAAGATTAGTTGGAATATTTTTCCACTGAGAAATGTAATTTTATCAAATAACGAAATCCTGTAGATTCTGCAGAAATTTCATTCTGGAGAGAAAAGGGGGAAATGTTTAGACACTGTCAAAATATTTTGTCATTTTCTTTATGAAATGATTTTTAAAATTTGTTTTATTTTATATGGAATACTGTAACATAACATTTAAATTGTCAAAAATCAAAGTATTTTTTGTCAAAATAAAATATTTTGATCAATTCTAAATGAAATTTTTTGGACATTATGAAATTTGGAAATCTGTTTCAGGCTCTTTTTTCAGTCTGAAATATGCCGAATAGAACAGTCGCCCTCTGTTCAGCAGTGCTCAAAATACCCCTCTCCTTGTAGGACAAGAGGATTAAGGAAGCAGCAAGCAAAACCAGGCGGAAGATGCATGCAGCTCCCAGTATTTGAGCCTGCCCCAGTTAGCTGTGAGGAGCTCCGCCTGACTGCATATAAGCATTTTAAAAGAGAGAGAACAATCTGTCAAAATGATGCCAGAGCGACAAAGGGTGCAAAGATTAACAGAGAAGATGATGCAGGTGAAAAGCAATACAAAAGAGGTATAATTATTTGTATGGAGAGATGTATTCTGTCATTGTGATGCATCTGTGAAAACCTTGTGACACTGTAATTAATGCCAGAAGAGTTATGGAGCTTCCAGAACACAATAATTAAAGCAAGACAGGACTCCAGAAAAATCAAAACAAAACAAAGAACTGTGTAGTGATACAGGGGGGATTATACCAAAAACCTCTGTTTACATCCATTTGGAAACTAATGCCAAAGAAACAGATATCTTTGTATTTATCCATACTGCTTTTTTCATGTATCTTTATCTGAAGCATACTGTGCTAAGCTTATATGCAGCAGCATGATTTGATAATTACCCTGAGAAGATAAAATAGATATATAAAAATGCTCGTTAATTTTATACAGAATAGAAACAAGAATTCTGCATCTGCAGTCAGCAATTACAATCCTTAAAGAATAAATGCAGAAATACTACTGGTGTCATGATTATTTATAGACTTAAAGACACATACACATGCATACGTGTCAGATGTTTCTAAAGGCTTTTTTAAATTATGGGTGTCTGTCTTACTGGCATGAGCAAGTCTTGCCTGCCAGCATTTTCCCACTGAACAGTAATAAGGACATCCTGCAGCCATCACCAAGGCCCACAGGCCAGTGCCAGAAAACAAATGGCCATATTCTAAGCAATTCTTCAGGATTATGCTTCATTCATTACACTACACCTCACATTATTAAGAAAAATTCCTCTTCTACCAGTTTTCCTCAAAATTCAATGAAACATAAAATATACATTTGTACAGTAAGCTAAATAAATTACTTGGGCCAGGATTCATCCCAACTAATTTCAACTAGAAGCCAAGTCACTCTGGTCTCCCTTTATACTAAAATAATAGAAAACACTGGAATAGAAAATATCTGGGACTCAGGAGGGCCCAACAAAGATCTAAGTGAGGACCTGGAGGTGCACCTCTCTCCACTGGCTGCATTACAAACCTAGGATGACTGCGCCCAAGACACGGTGTGAATCCAGTCCTCAGTGGCAATTCTGCAGTCCTTTTGGAAGCACAATTGCTCTGAAATTTTTAGGTGCCTTATCTGACTTACAACCATAAACTCCAGAGATAATCTTTGAATACTGAAAGTTAAACACATTTTAAACTGGGTTGGTTAAGGAGCAGACTCTTTTGGAAATGGTCAAACTGAGCTCTTGGGCTCCACAAACCCTGACTGCTTGGATTGATCCATCATTGCCTGCCCCAACGCATCATACTGGGACCTCAGTTTAATTATTCATGGATGCAGAACTGGTTAACCCTACCTTCTAATGACGGTGTAAACATTTTGCTTTTGTTTTCCCTTTAGAACACTTCCAAGCAAGTTGAGTAACAGGAACAACGTCTTTAACCTGTATAAAAGCCAGGATGCACAGGGCAGGTAGCTCCCTGACCCATGGATTCTTCCACTCCGCCTCTTCTGCTGCTCTTCACATTTCCATTTAGCTTGGACTGCTTCCCAGATAGCCTCAGAGTCTGAAAAAGGAGACTCATTAGTATCTGACTTTTATCACTTCTACTCTCCGAGGCACAAATAGTTCTAAATTGCTCTGTCCCTTCAGTAACAAAACCAGAAACAAATAATTTCAAAAGATTCAGAGCACAAGATATAAATTTCATATGTGTTAATATTAATGGATAGTAAATAAAAAAGACTTCAATAGGTGATGAATACTTAATATTATTTAATCAAAGGCAATACATTTTCTTTATTACCATAGTTACATGGATTTTTGAAGCAGAAAATTATTGTAAAAACAAGGAGAAAATGAAGTGTAAAGTCCAAAATGCCTGTAATTGTTTTGTAAAGACAGAGAAATGCAAGAACATAGCAATATATTGTACCCATTGAATTGAAACCATGTCCACTGGTGGTCCACAGCAGAGATCATCTTACAAATGTCATAGAGTGGAATCAATATTTTGATTGTTCACCGAAATCTGTTATGCTCAAAAAAACCCCCTTTTCTGCTCTTGTGTGGATCTTTAAACCAAGGTATACACACTTCCTGCAGTATTTATTAGTGGGTTTACACCAGACTGAGTAGATACTAACCACAGTATCGCTGCTTATATTTCTTTAGAATTTCAGCAAGATGGAAAATTCCTCTCTGTGCCATGCCTGAAAATTTTCCTTATTGCAGCAACAGGGTTCTCAGATCCATGACAATAAATGTCTCTTCTGCACAGCCTCAAGGCAGCAAAAAACCCCATTAATGGCAAAAGATAGGCAGCCTCACTTCTGAGATGCTGCCATTTATGGCAGACCTGTAGTTTTGGGGAACTCAAATAAATAAATAAATAAATAAAAAGCTCAAAGACAAAATAAAGGAGACCCCTCAAAATGAGAAGTTTGATGAATGAGAAGTAACAAACTGAGTGTCAGTTACTGATATAATTTTAACAACTTGTTCTGGGTGGTTTGGATCTATGCATCTGATTACTGCAAGGAAGGAAATTTTCAGGGACCGGTTATATAAGACATTTCACATTTAAATATAAAGACAGTTTTCACATATAAAGACAGCTGAAATTCAGTGAAATTGAGGTTTTCATAGCCAAAATCCACTCCACGCAGGTCTACTTTGAGTTCTACACATATGAAAAAACAATTAAGTATTACATAATAGTAGTTAGAGATGGGACTCACCTAATGAAATATCTACCATAGCTACACCTGCACTAGTTGCCTGATGCTTCTTTTATAAATAAGTTCTTCAAAAAAAATGATTGATTTTATCTCACCTAAAATACATCAGATGAAATGGGTTTTAAAGCACACAGAGACCTTATAGCAACTAGCTCAGATGAACATGTCTACAGTAGTGGGTGAGATGAATGCCATCATAGGCTACTATGGCAAAGAATTCTCTACTGGCAGCAGGGAATAATGACAGATTATCCATCTAGAAGCATTTGGGGATTATATGGAGAAAGGAGTAGTTGACTGCTTTATTGAATTTCTCTTACATGGCACATGATCTTTTTGCCTTACTAGGCTCAGAGAAGAACTCTTGCACTACAGGTTAGAGGTGGGTTTTGTATGCTTCTGACATACAGTATCTAAACTCTCAGGAATCAGAGGGTTTTGCCTCAATTTTCTACTGAGGACAGATAATAAAGTATTAATAAAGCTTTTTTTTTTTTCTTTTGCAGCTGAACTGCACAGTGTAGATATGTAAAGTTATATAGAAATACTTTGAAAATTCTGAGTATAAAAAGGATGTTGCAGGTTTTTTGTAGTACAATGAAGAAAAATAAGAAGCTGTCATTCATCTCTGCATGGGCCTAGCCTTCATCCTGGATACAAAAACTCACTCTGTTCTGAATACTTTATTATTAGGAAAGATGTATCATTGACGTTGCAGGAGAAGAGCTTTTGATGCGAAACCAGTGACCTGACACAATTATTAATAAAAGTCCACTTTAATGATTCAATAGCAATGAGTATCCTTCATAAGCAATTTAAAAGGAATCTTATAACAGTGTTAAAACCCATATGAGATTTTCATTCATGAGACCATCTTTTTAAGGGTTCTGAGGAGATGAGAAAAACTTGCTGAATCTCTAGGTTGGATAAAATTTGTTGCCTGCCATACTATGACACAGGACAAAATACCCACCAGATTTCTGAATGGCTTGAGTTTCCAGAATTATCTAGTTTCCATTATACAAATGTTAGCATGAGCTACCTGTTCTGGCATGAACAGGGACACCCCAAAGTGCTGGATGTTTTGGGTTTGTCTACTCATTTTTTTCTCAATTAAAATTACTGGTTACATCTCTTCTATTTTTCCATAGCCATACTTCCAAAGAAACCATTGGAACAAGTATTGAGTCCTAACCTCAGAGAGTATTGTATCAAAGGTGGATGAAAAATTGAAGACAAATACAATAAAGAAGAAACAGCAAGCTTAACTACAAGGTCAATGTAAAATTTAGAAAAAGATCATTTTAATGAAATTAATTTTGTGAAAGCCAAGCTGAACAGAAAGAGTTGGTGATTAATTTGACTGCAGGAAAGTAAACTTTAGCCTTCAGCTGAGTAAGCAAGAAAAGGGTACAGAGGAGAGCTGAGGAAATTTTCCACAGTGGCATGGAAAAGATACATTCAGAAGTGGTTATGTCTACACTGTAAGCTTAGCCTAGGCCTGACCCTGAGTCTGTCCTTATCTCATCCTTGTTAACACAACTGTAGTTAACATATCTGTGCTTGCCTCAAGTTTAAAGCCAATACCAAGTCTTGTGGAGTTGTCAAAAAGCTGGAGACCAAGGGGAAGTCAATGGGCTGTGGGCTGGTGGAAACTTAATGAAACTCAAGAAAGGCAAACGCAAAGTCCTGCATCTGGGATGTCATAACTCTGTGCAGCAGTACAAGCTGGAGACCAACTGACTAAAAAGCAGCTGGGAAGAAAAAGACCAAGCTCAACATGAGCCAGCAATATAGCCTTGCAACGAAGGTCAACAGCCTCCTGGGCTGCATTAGCAAGAGCACAGCCAGCAGGCTGAGGGAGGTGATTCTTCCCTCTACTCTGCTCTGGTGAGACATATCAGGGGTGTTGGGTCCAGCTCTGGACTCCCCAGTACAAGAGAGAAACTGAAACACCAGACCTATGAAAGTTCCTGAGGAGAGGGGACTGGAGCACAGGATGTCTGAGGAGAGGCTGAGGGAGCTGGGTTTCTTCAGCCAGGAGAAGAAAAGGCTCAGAAAGATCTTACTGCTGTCTGCAATTACCTAAAAGCATGGTGCAGAGAGGTCAAAGCCAGAATCTTCTCAGAGGTGCACGGTGGAAGTACAAGAGACAACAGGCACAAGCAGGACCAGGGGAAATTCCAACTCAATATGCAGTGAGTGGCCATATACTGGTGCAGGCTGCACAGAAAGGCTGTGGAGTTGCTCAGAGCTTGACTGGACACAGCCCTGAGCACCTGCTCTAACTGGACCTGCTTTGGGCAGGGGGTTGGATCAGAAGACCTCTGGAGGTCCCTTTCAACCTAAATGATTCTAAACCCCTCAAGTCTGGTTACAGTAACCCTTACTAGTGTCTCCAAATCCCTGTCGTCTTTCAGGTAAAGGTAAGGCTAATGTGGGAGATCAATTTGGAGGCTAAGTGAGGTTAGGCACACCATAAGACAGTGTCTGTCTCTTTCCTAGAGATACCAGGACCTTTCTCTCTTCTTCTATTCCAGCTTGAAATCAATCAGTTCATTTAAAGGATTTGTACCTTTGATTTTTTTGCTGGTGCAAAGAGGAAGCGATGTTTTACATAGCACTAACATTGGTTTTGATGCAGCAATTACAACCTGACAAATAAGTGTAGACCCATGCCAGAAAATTCACTGTGCCAGGGCATAAGATTCACATTCTATCTCACATACATAGGCAGACTTAGTGAAAGGAGGGAACCGGACCAAAGCTACTGGTAAAGCACGGAAGACTGAAAAGGAAAAAAGCTGAACTGGAAGGAGGTAAATTGAGAGAGGAAATATGCGAGGAATAGAATAAATCTGAACATATGATAGCACAAAGCAATGCAAAGCATGTGGTGGCAAACAATAACCACTGAAAATGTCCTGTAATGCAATGTTAATCTGTGGAATTCATTACCATGTATAAATCTGAGGTCAAAATCTTAATGAGATCAAATCTTAAAAAAAGCCTGGATAACAATATCCAGAGTTGCGGTAGATAGACAACAAAGTTTGTACAGTGTATGAATTCCCTCACTGAAATTTCCAGCTAATTCTCTTGCAACATGTAAAACTCAGCATGGAATTGTAGAAGCTGAAGCTTTGGACGTTGCTGGTGAAGGAAAAACATAGCAATAGCTATTGCCCTAAGCCAGTGGAAATGTATAGCAGTGGTAGATCTTCCTCTAGTCTGTGAGCACTGTCACCCGATGCTACAGGGACAGGCAGGTTCTTTTAGGGATCCTTGGTAGAATGAGTACTGGCCACAGGGTTGCAGTTGTAATTAGAGCTTTATCATTACATAAAAAAATTAATTATCAGCATAGCTTATTGTTATCTATGATTTCTAGCTGTTAGTGGAGTTTACTGCTACACAATATTTAGCAATTATCATAGCTTTCAGTTAAGCAAAATTTCTAGTAATCAGTGTAGCTTTCATACTACCTAGAGTCTTCAGTTCCATAGTCACTGGTCACCTGGACCCTCTGCAGTTTGGGCCAAATTCTTAATAATCAGCTGTGATACAATAAAAAAAAAATACTTCTTAATTGTTTGCAACAGGAGCTTGTTAAAAATGCTGACATGAAAGAACAACTTGTTGCAAAGGTATCTCTCTTTTTAAGACATGAAATGTCTAATGCAAAAAGAGTCTCTTAGATTATCCAAGGGTATCTGCAATATGTAGGTGAAGCGACAGACTTCTCTAAATCCGTTATCCGTGCTACATTTATCATTGAGAAAAATGGCATCCCACAGATAATGCTGGAAGCAATTTGAAGCAAAGAAAACCATGTTTTCCTCTGCACCCTAAATTAAAGCTACTAATTTTGCTTCCATTTCTGATAAGAGCTATCTATACACAGTGATTGCAGTAATCTAGTTGAACAAAATATTGCAAATCCCTATTGTAGGCAATGTTCTGAAGACCTGTTAAACCTTGAATTGTGGTCACTATACACTTTTGGTAATTACTGCATTTGAACTTGCTGGATAAGATTCATTCCATCTCTATGCATGTTCACAGAACTGGAACAGAACAGGGGTTCATAGGGTTGGGGAGAGGAAGAAAGAATTAAAGTAATTTTTATGTTATTTAGTTGGTGAATTACATAAAAGTGGGGGGCTGACAGTTCATACATTCTGAGTCAGTTCACAATGATGTATATAACATCTCTAATCACTCCAACAAAAGCTGCTCATGCTGCATCAGTATCGCCTAAGAAAAATTATTTTTAATCATCTGAATACTCATATACACATCATATACAGGTAAACCAATAGAATCATAGACAATTCATGCTTCTGTTCTTTGTTAAAAGCCGGCAACTATATTTACAATATCAAAAGTCATTGCAAATGTAGTTAAATATATTGATAATAGAGATGTGAACTGTTATGTCCTGCAACTACTGAATGCCAGTCTGACGAGGAAAGAAATAGTTTACCATCTGCTATCTTATTTCCTGAATTTAATTTGCATTGTGATTTGTATTATTGCATCATTAATCAAATGCCTATCCAGCATGTGATTTTCAGAAGGTGAAGGTTGCTATAAATACTCATGAATTGGAGACTTCATGAAGTGAACATTTCCATTTCCTCCAAAAAAATCTCAAATTATAAGCACGAGGTTTTCAAATTATTTTATCATTACATAAAAAAATTAATTATCAGCATAGCTGAATAGCTAGATATATAATAGCTAGATATATAATAGTTAGATATATAATAGCTAGATATATAATAGCTAGAAATCTATGATTTCTAGCTGTTAGTGGAGTTTACTGCTACACAATATTTAGCAATTATCATAGCTTTCAGTTAAGCAAAATTTCTAGTAATCAGTGTAGCTTTCATACTACCTAGAGTCTTCAGTTCCATAGTCACTGGTCACCCGGACCCTCTGCAGTTTGGGTCAAATTCTTAATAATCAGCTGTGATACAATAAAAAAAAAATACTTCTTAATTGTTTGCAACAGGAGCTTGTTAAAAATGCTGACATGAAAGAACAACTTGTTGCAAAGGTATCTCTCTTTTTAAGACATGAAATGTCTAATGCAAAAAGAGTCTCTTAGATTATCCAAGGGTATCTGCAATATGTAGGTGAAGCGACAGACTTCTCTAAATCCGTTATCAGTGCTACATTTATCATTGAGAAAAATGGCATCCCACAGATAATGCTGGAAGCAATTTGAAGCAAAGAAAACCATGTTTTCCTCTGCACCCTAAATTAAAGCTACTAATTTTGCTTCCATTTCTGATAAGAGCTATCTATACACAGTGATTGCAGTAATCTAGTTGAACAAAATATTGCAAATCCCTATTGTAGGCAATGTTCTGAAGACCTGTTAAACCTTGAATTGTGGTCACTATACACTCTTGGTAATTACTGCATTTGAACTTGCTGGATAAGATTCATTCCATCTCTATGCATGTTCACAGAACTGGAACAGAACAGGGGTTCATAGGGTTGGGGAGAGGAAGAAAGAATTAAAGTAATTTTTATGTTATTTAGTTGGTGAATTACATAAAAGTGGGGGGCTGACAGTTCATACATTCTGAGTCAGTTCACAATGATGTATATAACATCTCTAATCACTCCAACAAAAGCTGCTCATGCTGCATCAGTATCGCCTAAGAAAAATTATTTTTAATCATCTGAATACTCATATACACATCATATACAGGTAAACCAATAGAATCATAGACAATTCATGCTTCTGTTCTTTGTTAAAAGCCGGCAACTATATTTACAATATCAAAAGTCATTGCAAATGTAGTTAAATATATTGATAATAGAGATGTGAACTGTTATGTCCTGCAACTACTGAATGCCAGTCTGACGAGGAAAGAAATAGTTTACCATCTGCTATCTTATTTCCTGAATTTAATTTGCATTGTGATTTGTATTATTGCATCATTAATCAAATGCCTATCCAGCATGTGATTTTCAGAAGGTGAAGGTTGCTATAAATACTCATGAATTGGAGACTTCATGAAGTGAACATTTCCATTTCCTCCAAAAAAATCTCAAATTATAAGCACGAGGTTTTCAAATTATTTTCAGGTGTATTTTGTTCCCATTTGCTTTATAATTTCCTAATAAAACTATGATTTAACCAAAGGAGATAACCTCTAAAAAATAAAATATACTAATAATTCAAGGTGGCTTATTAGGAGAGAGAAAATCTCTATGACACCCAAAATATCAAAGACAATTACACAAATCTGATTGTATTTAAGTGAAATGATAATTATTATTCTTCTATTGCTGTAGAATACTGATTAAATAGATATTGCATTGTAGTCATCTGCCTCTGAAGCTTGATAAAAGTACATTGCATCAATACCAAAATCATTACCTAA